>NC_134982.1:7834158-8077600 GCF_965638725.1 Aptenodytes patagonicus | reverse complement strand
TTTTGTTATATTTTTTATGAACAGCTAGAGAAGGTATAGATATTAACCCCTCCACTTCTGGCATGTTTCCTGTCACTGTGTGACAATATGTGGTATTTTCAAAGACACTGTGGGTTGCTTGAGAGCAGAGGAAATCTTCAGAGACTGTGTACCGTTTTCCCCTTGAAAATGGTCTGAATCACATCAGGTTTCTATCACTCATGTCATTTTCCATGATGTTCCATGACACACACTGAAAACACAGAGAGAAAAGGCCACTTTAACTGTTTCTGTTTTTAAGTCCCGGCCACCTGCCAGAACGTATTATCCTCAAGAGCACTGACAGAACAGGTTTCTTTAAAAACATGATTAAAAGAGTCACAAAATGTCAAGAAGTAAAAGAAAGGAAGGAAGTAAAAGACATGGGCTGCTAATTACCGTTTTACATCCAAAGTATTAGATTTAATAGTTCATTAACTTTTCTTCAGATATTCTTATCCACTGATACAATGTAATCTAAATGTAACCTCAGTTTATATTTCCAAGATACTGATTACTGACTATATGCGTATATGTCTGATAAAAAGAAAATAGAATAGTTAAAATATATCCTCTCTGCTGTGACACTAACAATTATTTACCTTGTACATTTAACACATTTTTATTGTGCCTATGAGATACAGACAAATATAATTATTTCTTCAACATCTTCTACAAAAAAATATTATGGGAAAAAATCTTTATTGCCTCCGGAGAGTTTTTTGTAGCATTTTGAAATGGCTGTGTCAATGTAAAATCACATTGGAACAAGATATAGATGTTTCTTACATCACTTTGACCAGGCGATGTCAACCTTAAACTCCCTTCCTAGGGCTGACTTTGAATGCCTACATCCAGGTTAGAACAGCAATGTCCAAACTTCACACAGTGTGACATCCATGCTAAGATAGTTACTGTAAAGAGCTAATCTTTTTTCATTGAAGACCTACTTTTGAGAAGCTTTGTATAAAAGTTACGTCTGCTAAGGAAGCCATCTGCATTCTGTCTACAGGCAGTGGAGGGAAACAGGTTTCTCCCTGGGGGATTCTTATCCCATCCTAAAGTGAGATGTCTCACAGACATTTTTAGATATTTAATATTAGGTGATATGAATCCTACCCCAAAGAACGAAGGTCAGTGGATAAAATAGTTTTAGTATTTTTATAAAGCAAGAAATGGGAATTGCCTTCTCCCACCTTTTGTCGTTTAGTGATTAAATCACAGAGGTGGGACTTACTTGTTTAATGCAAACACAATTAAGATTTTTAGAGAGTCAAATGAAACAGTAGTGAAGGCCACACAAGTATCAAAAATGAAGAGTCTCTATTTCTTTTCATAATGCCAGACTTGAGGTCAAAAAGGACATGTAAAGCAACACTACCTAGTCAAAAACAGTTTTTGTAAAAGTAGGAGAAAAATACAGAATGATACAGCATTCATTTCTACAGCAATATGCTGCATCCAGAACAAACAGATCCATGTGGGACCCACTGCATGAAGGTTCGCTGGAGGTTGTTCAACTGGTGCATACAAAAGATACACTAGCACTCATAAAACAACAGCTGAATGAGCAGACAATAAAAGCCTAACTGCAAGAGGCAGTTAAATGATAAAGAGATGCTGCAGCACTGAACTTGCTTAGGTAAGAACTTTCTGCCCAGTGCCACTCTGTTATGATTAATGTGTGCACATGCGAACTTTATGAAAAAGATAATGAATTGATTGTGTTCCTAAACGATGCCATTTTAGACCTGTTTGGATTCCTGCCTTCCCCGGGGAGCAGATGACCACAGTCTGTTAGCTTAAACAAATGAACGTTTAATAGTCGTCTTTCTGCCAGCCAAGTGGAAAAGGGGAAACATTTATCAAGAGAAGGGAGGAAAAAACTGATCAAGCTGGCTATTCATCTGGGATATAGGTGCTGCAAAGTGGCTATTGAGAAGGGAAAACTGCAGCAGTTACCATGCCAAACTCACTTCGGGCATTGTTCAAAATGTGGAGGTCACAGAATCCACAACTGGGGAGAATTTCACATCCTGGGTTTCTCAGAATACAAAAGCCACAAAAGGTTAGTTTAATTACTTAACCACACAGAAATGCAAGTACAGGAAGATTTTGCAGTTGATGTGGTTATTCTGTACTATTTTTACTTTTTACGTTTAGTGTTCTGTTCAATGAGACTGGGAAAACTCACAAAAGCTTTTGGCTTTGGAAAGGGTTTTGTTTTCCTTTGTTTTGTTCTGTTTTGGTTTTGTACATCTGTTTTGCTTTACATATTTTTTTAAATCACACTTAAATTTATCTCCTCCAGTCAATTGCTTTTATTCTTAATGGATGGGTTCCTTAAGCAAAACAGATAATCTAACAATTGAGTGTCTTTCCATGTATTGGATTTATTTCACTTGTTTTCAGATGTCTATTTTCACTGAGAAAAACTATCCCAATGACGAATTTAAACCGAACACCTAACTTAGGGTGATTAAAGTGATACAAATCCTTTGTCCAGAGACATGTCTTCATCTTTCCTGTTGATAAATCATCATCCATGTTTTTGTAGTAGTCATGGTTATTAGACAATGAAAAAAAAAAAGACCACAAGAAATGAAATAATTCTATGATATGGTAACTATGGATTGCTCATGTTGGGGCAGAAATTATTACTTATCTTTATGACGGTAATATTTCAGTGCCCACTGGAACAATGCAACAATAAGTATGCAATAGTACAGGCTGGGTGCCAACTCAGTAGAAAACAGCTTTACCAAAAAAAAAAATTGGTATCCTAGTGGATAAGTTGAACGTCAGCAGTGTGCCCGTGCAGAGAAAGCTAACGGCATATAGGCCTGTATTTGCAGTAGTATAGTCAGAAGATTGAGGGATTTGATTATTTTCCTCTATTCTGCACTTATTAAACTGTATCTGGAGGACTGTGTCCACTTTTGGGCCCAAGAAAGAGGTTGGCAGACTGGAGCAAGTCAAGGTGAGGACCACCAAGATGCTTAGGGGGCTGGAGTGTGTGGTGTATGAAAAGGCATTGAGACATTTAGGTTTGTTCAGCCTGGAGAAGACGTCAGAGAGTGGGAAGACTAATAACTGTTTACAAGTTGCAACAGAGAAAATTCCAGCTGGGTATTAGGAATTCTCCCCCACCCACCCCCACCCACCCCCGAAGATGATTAAACAATGAAATAGGAGCCCAGAGAAGTTGTGAACTATCCATCCTTTGAAATATTAAAAACCTGACTGGACCAAGCCCTAAGCTACTTGATCTAACCTTGAATTTAGCTCTAAATTTGGAGTAAGTGATTTGCAGAGGTCCTTTCCATGTTAAATTATTCCATGACTGCATGATTCTGTGATCTTAAAGCAATGATATACAAACACTTATTTACAATTAAAGATAGTATTCAGACAGGGAAAGACTGCAGAAGAAAAATGCGTGAGTGAATTACAGGGCACACACTAACACCTACATTTTGACTGCGGTGCCTTTATTGGCTACATATGAAAAATGGATAAAATTTTTATATAGGCTTTTTTTTTTGAGTTGTTATGTAATGAAAACAACAAATCAAAGCTTCTAAATGCTTTAAATCAAAGAGTTACTATTTTAAAAAACTAAATTCAACTCCATCTCTGTCTAAGAATAATGGTTTACTTTTTATAAAATCTTTATCTTTGTCTCCTTGAGACACAAGAAGCAACTATCCTGTGTGCAGAACTGATCTTTTCAGCCTCACTCACCTGTGTGTAGTGGTTCCTCTCCAGTTTATAGCTCTCCCATTTTGAAAACTTGCTTATTCTAGAGATAGCTTTCCAGTAAATCTATGTACCATAACAAGAAAAGTTTTTCATGCAAGTAACAAATTTCATTCCATGTGTTGTAAGCATGGTTTAGAAATATTAGACATTGATACATAGAAGTCTAGTCAATGCTGAACAGGTGGCTGGCAAGCACAAAGAGTAACAGCTAGACAGCACCCTAATTTTAAATGACTCGGGCAATTTCCTGGGGTCTTTATTCAGCAGGCAATCAGGTGTTCAGTTTTATGTCTCATCCAAAAAATACTACTTCCCATAGTGGAGCACTGTTCTAGTACAGTATTGAGATATTGGCTGAAAAATGCTTTAAAGAGAAGAGTATTGCATATTGAAGAAGTCACCCACTTCTGTTAATGAATAGTCTTGATTTTCCCAAAAGTGCTGGGCTAGCCTTTTTGAAATAAATATAGTGCCTTTGCTAGGACTTTTCATGAATGTTGGATGCCCAGCTGAAAGTATTTATGGCTTCATTTGCAGAAAATTTTAATCATCAAGACATACTCCATGATTTTAACATCTCCAGAGCTAAGTGTAAGTGATCACTGAAATTTTAATTAAGACTTTCTCTGAAGTTGACTTGCCGTTTCCCACAAAATGAGCTGGATTGTAAACGTGAGTAGTCATGAACTTAAGGCTGAGCTGTATGCTTTAAGCTCATCTCTGTCGGAGATGTTCTGTCAATAAATGTTCTCAAGAAGATGGTCTCTATTAAACAATGGAGTTTTGTTCTTCTGTCTTCCTCTTTTCAGATTACCTGAAGAAACAGGTAAGTGATGTAAACCAGATGCTTAGCTCATTCATTCTGCTAACTACATTTTCTCTTTGTAAATTATAGACATGCTAACCTATTTAAAACATAACTCAGGTGGCTGGTGAACCACAGCGCCTGCCAGCTCCTCAAATAAAGAGGATCCACTTACTCATCTGCTCTGTCTCCATCTGCCTGCTAAATTTGGATTGACTGCTCACTGTCTAAACTGATAGCGTAAGGATGTGTTTGAGGAGAATTCCTCTGAACACTTGTTTTTTTTTCTTTTTCCTCCACATTACCCTCTCCTTTTGTAAAATAGGTTTGTTGCTCTGCATTAATGTGGCATGGTGTAAGATGAACTGTCACCACACATCAGAAATTAGAAAGAAAATATTTTTTTCAGACCAGAATTCCTTATGTGATTTTTATTTCCTTCGGCTTTTAGCAGATTGAGTATTGAATTGTTCAGCTACAGCTTGTGGATAATTTAATAGCTGGAACATTTCTCCTAGTGTAAATTACAGACACATTTGACTTATTCGACAGGGCCCTGAACATATTGTTTCAGGCCTTATCTATTTCATGGGAATCTTGTAAATATCGATTGATGAAATCCCAGGGAAATCTCTTTTAACAAACCTGCTTTTTTTAAAAAATACACTAAAAAAAGACACTAGTCATTATCCTTTCTGTCCACTCCCATGTACAGACACTGGATGATTGTCAGGTGATGTAAATCAGCATAGAGCCACTGCCTTCAGTAGAACAACATTCATTTTCACTACCAGATAATCTTACTCCACTTAAAATTGTTTTATGTTTGGAAATTTTGAGAGAGGTTGCAAGCTTATAAGAATAACTTGAACCATATTTTCCTCTTAGTTTTATCAGTGTATATCTGCAGTAAACATCAGTCAAATCCATGAAATTATTTCAATGAAAATTATGAGAATCAGAGGAGAATCAAGATTACTACATTTACATAGGAATTTCCTTCAGGTGGATGAAAGGCTGCCACTTTCACTGTGGAAAACTGAAGTTGTGCAAAATTATAGCAAGATTGGGAATCATATTAATCTTATCCAACTTTAGCCATCTACAGGGAAGGGAAATTCATCTCAATAATTATCTCGGATATCTGTCTACAAGCAGATAAATCACTCTTCAGAGGTGTTTTCTCTTTCTATAGACTACCAAGGCAGTCTGTACTCCAAACATAGATTAGATATGTAATGTTATGTGGCTAACATTAGGTGAGATGAATCCAACCTTGGGACGACCATCAAAACAAACAAACAAACAAAAAAGAAAGAATAATCCATTGTTACCATGTAAAAATACAATTAGGAAGTATTTTGCATTTTCTCTTGCATGAGACACTCTTCCTCTTTTAAGAAAAAGATTAAGATAATTCATTGATTTAACTACAATGTTTAGAACTTGGAGACAATTTTTGAAGAAGGACTTGAACAGAAAGTGGGTTGAGAGATCACAACTAGGTAACCGTTACTCAGTATAGTGAAATATATAAACAGTGTAGAATATAAAGTACTCCCCATTCAGTAAAGAAGTTGGTGGGTTTTTTGGTTTTTTGTTTGTTTATTTCATGAAGTATACGCATTCTAAACTGAAAATGGTCAAATGAAAAATTCTCATATCAATTTCACAGGGTGTAACATTCTTCCTGAAGTGTTGTAGAGGGAAAATATAGCTTAACACAATGTACAATAAAGGAGGGGGGGGGGGAAAATCGATTTTCATTATAATATGGGCATCAGGAGGTTTGAATAATATAGCTAAATACTGGCATTCACTTTGGGCAAGTTAAATAGTTCCCAACACTGCATTGATTATACCAATTTAGTTCTCCACTAACTACAGTACAAGCCAGTGAATTGTTTTCATGCAACTAATTGAGTCATATCCAGGGATGAGCAAAAGTGGTGCTTCTAAATGTACAGTTTTTCTCATCTTAAAATAGGTGCAAATATGTGAGAAGAATTGTATCTTTGGAGTGCCTACTTTTCTTTGCTGACTGTAAGGGAAGCCTAAATGGTCTAGCTCAGAAGTATCTGCTCAATGCCGATACTTAAAATTAAGTGAAATTAATCACATCTCCAATTTCTTTGGAAACTCAGCTTTGGATCCTAACTGTCAAAGCTACAAAAAGTCAAAAGGAAACCATTAGGAAAGGAAAAGGAGGAAGTGAACAACAGAGAAGTTGTGGGAGGACATTGCTTGTCTCTGCTTGGAACTACAGCCACTTTTTAGGAGACCTTAAAAAACAGAAGTATAAGTGTTATTGATTTGGGGAGAGACAGAAAACCTTTAAGGATAAGGGAGGCAGAGCATGAAAGTTGGGGTAAGAAACCTTTTGTTCCCCAAGAAAAAAATATTTACCTGGGAGATTATGGATTCTGTGAGGTAACTTTGAAGGTCATACTTTTATATTATTTATGTGTATATTTATTTATCTACTGTAGTGAGAAATATTTAATTGAAAATAAATCCTAAAAGGTCTTCCCTCATATATTTTCTTTTTCAGTTTTGAATGTATTCATCGAAAAGCATACAAGCACTTAAAAATGCAGTTTCTTTTCCCTGCAGTGGGGGTAAATTAAAAAGTGGAATACTGAAAAAATGCCAAGGAAATGTAAATTTAATGATTTATGTGTTTGTTTATATGTGTGTTTGATGGAAATAACTTTTTGCTTTTTCTTCTTTTTTCCCTTTTAATAACCTTTTTTTTTGGCATTTTAAGGCTAATCTAGTTAAGTAAGCAAGCAATTGGTTCTGAAAAAAAAAAATGAAGTAAAGGGACCATGTAGTTTATGTTGTAATTACAAAGTTTCAACTTTGATTAATTTATAGTCATGAGCAAGCAAACAAAATGGGAGGATGAAAACCTTAAGAAAAAATAAACCAGAAATTGTTCTTTGCAATCGTAGCTCACGCGTCTTGAAAATTAGCAACACTTGCTATATAAAAAAGCTGTTGCAAAACTTGCGTGAGTGCAAATGTCAGTGACTGATAGATTTGTATTTCCTGAAAAAGAAACCACAGCAGGACAGGCTGAGTTTCTACTGCGAATTTGAAAAGATGAAAATCAGTGTAATATATCGTTTTATATTTCTTACTCATGAAAATATTTTGTACGGAAAAGTAGCAGACGACTATGTGGAAGGACAGAAATGTGAGGTGTAGGTGAAAAATCTAGACAAGTTCCTAAAACCAAATGTTAGAGAAGTTGGCTAGAAAAAAAGTGTGGGGTTTTTTATTGTTTGTTTTTTTGTTTTTCTCTTAGAAGGGGGATATCATTTAAACACTGTAGAAATGTGAAGAGGGCCATCTGAAAAACTGTTGAAAAAAATTCAAGAACTCCACTATCAGTCCTAAATGTCATTCTAAAAATAGCCAATGCAGAATGAAAACATACCAGACAAGAATTTCTGGCAAAAATCAAACAATACCATCATTTGTGTCCAAATCGATGAATAAATCTCATCATGAAAGGCAGAATCTGTAGGTGAAATCTGTAGGCAAAAAAATTCCTTAATTTCAAGGAGTGAGTTTACACCATGTAAAATAGCAGCAAATGAAACCTGAATAGGTCTGCTAAAGAATTGTTATGCAAACTAATTAAAAAAATAAGGTGCTAGTTTTTCACAGTCTCAAGCCACTTGGTGTGGTCTTAACTACACATGTTTAGAAGTGGTCTTCTGAAAAAAATGTGATATTTTTAGAAACCAGAAACAGGAGAAGACTTATCACCTCACTCCTTGAGCTATTAGAGATGAGAAACAAGATTATGTTACAGGTCTATATCATAGAGAATGCATCATGCTCCAGATTAAAAATATTTTAGTGGTGTTTTTTTTTTTCGCCATGACTACTTCATGACTTTCACAGACAATATAGGCATTATGCAGAAATGTGTCCATTTTGCACAGAAAATTTTACAGAAAGAGTTAAAATGTGTACATAATCAAGGCTCAGATATGTAAGCAAGTCAGCTAGTCTATCTATCTTGTGTCTTAAGGTTCAACTCTATCAATGTAATTCCTAAGTAATATGTTGTTGAAGTCCTCTAATTCTGGCTACTGCACAACTTTTCCAGCCAAACTATCCCACGCTGCTTCAGCATGTGGAAATTTTAGTAAGATTTTCCTTGAATCCATAGAACCGCAGAATCATAGAATCATTAAGGTTGAAAAAGACCTCTAAGATCCTCGAGTCCAACCATCAACCCAAAAATCTAACCTGATTCTTTCTTCATGCAGTTTAAATCCATTAATTTGTCCTAATAATTATGGACTTGGAAAATAAACTTCTCCTGTTTTTTTAGCAAGCATTTACGTATTTGAACGATGTTATCAGTTACTCTGGCAGTCTTCTCTACTTTAGCAAAATGACCCCAATTATTTTGATGTTCCTCATAGCTTGTTTCTGGACCTCTGATCACTGTTTGCTTTCCTGTGTGCACTTTCCACTTCTATCTCTGAAGTGCAGCACTCAAAATTGGATACCATGCTTTAGCTAAGGCCTTATCATGAAAACCAGAGGATTAATTCATGTATCTCACAGGATACATTTATGTTTATATATCCCAGTATGGTGTTTGCCATTTCATCTTTCTTCTTTTGTTTCAATTGTGTGCCAAAACATCTCACTCAAATAATGGAAAAATCAGTTTAGTCTTTTTTTTTTTTTTTTTTTTCCCTACCTCCAGCAGTGCTTTGATAGTTGTCCTGGAGGAAGTTACGTTATTTTTCTGTGCCTCATTTTTCTTATTTTTAAAGTGGGAATACTGACACTACCATCTTTGTAGTTCTTTGAAATCTAGGGGTAACTGTTGCAATATGCAAGGTAAAGATCAGTATTTTAGATTATAGACAATATTTTAGTACAATGTTTTACTGCTGTCAATTCACTATGTTCCCACACTAAACTGTTTATATGTTTTAGGGAAGTATGAAAAATTTAAATCTTTTCAGCATATATATATATACACACTAGAGCTTCTGAAAATCCTGCTTTATAATGATCAGTGTTCTTTACTGATTACCCCAAACCACTAAATGACTACTTGTTTAGATGCCAGTCCTACACTCTGAGACTGGATTTATCAAAAACATAACTTTGGCTTTGTTGTGCTGTTGCAATTCATATCCTAACTGCCCCCATTTTTGCAATAGGCATTTTTTGCCACCCTCTACCAGTAAAATCCAATGATTAAAAAATCTATGAAACTGGGCCAAATGTGTGTATGAAGGTCTCTTAGGCACCAGTATGGACTCAAGACTGTTGGGATTCATCACTAGAATACATTAGGCAGAGGAATAGCATTTTAATGACAATGAAAACATAGTTTACATGTCCATTACACACTGAATTCAGTTGGAAAAGGATTAATAAATTATTTCATTATTCTTACGTGTTACCAAGAGGAAAAATAAAAGGCTACACACAAGT
Organism: Aptenodytes patagonicus; assembly: GCF_965638725.1. Taxonomy (NCBI): domain Eukaryota; kingdom Metazoa; phylum Chordata; class Aves; order Sphenisciformes; family Spheniscidae; genus Aptenodytes; species Aptenodytes patagonicus. The sequence goes on along the minus strand of NC_134982.1, from coordinate 8,067,537 downwards.
ATTTTAGGGTCCCTTTTGAAAACGTAACAGAGAATTGGAGCCTGAATATTCACTTAGAAAGTTATGCCTAGGGAGTTGGACATCTCCTGAAGGCAATGTTTGTTCCTTAAAAGCAATGTTCTGCTTCTGAAAAAAAGCCTTTTCTGAAAAAAAAAAAAAAGAAAAAAAATTAAAAAGCATTTAGTATGCTCTACAAGGGGATATGAAGCAAACTTAAGAAAGTCAGTAATAATAAATCAACACTGTTAATGTGTAAAGATATCATATTATAGAACCTGTCTTGTATTGTCTGCTGGTTCTGCCAGCCACCCTAAAAGCATTGTGGCAAAAGTCCTAACATCACTCTTTTGCTGCCTGTTTCCAGTAAGGTTCTGCAGTCAATCAATGACCAAATCTACTGGTGTACCACTAACTGTGCTCATTGTCTTGAGTTTAGGTAAGTCCAGCATATGTGCCTGACTATTGTGTGAAATACAGAACTAAGGGGAGCCTGTGGACTCCTCATCATGGGTACTACATTATACTTCTCCTAATTTGATCCTAATATTTGTATTCCATTGCCAGATCTCCTTAATTAAACTGGTATTTCTGATAACTTCAAAAAGCTACTTCTAAGCCTCTGTCATATTCAAAAGAAGTACCTATTCACATAAGGTTTCCGCACAACTCATCAGTGAAATATTCAAAAGCATACTAATGATGAATGACAGCAAATGACAAATGACAGCATTTAAAATGCTAAGCTTAGAGCTTATATCCCAGTCACCATGACGGCCTTTCCCTTACCTTATCCCAGCTCCCCTACACAGCTTTTCCAGGGGATGAACACAAGAAGAGCATCTCCTTTCCTCCTTACTGGCTAGTGTAGTTCCTTTTTGTCTCTTGTTGGAGAGACTTGCCCACCTCTGAACTCACCCTTAACCTTTCAAAATGCCACAGACTAACACATACGTAGATAAAAGCCTGTCTTCTTAGGGTACTCCGTTCACAGAGCACTCCCTCTTCCCTGGGGTCTCTCTCTCTCCCTCTTGCTGCAACTCAGAGCTGTTCTTTCCCCACTTCCACAAGTGTTTAATAGCAAACTCCCAGCTCTGCAGAGCTTCAGGCCACAGTATGTATATCTGTTTGAACTGCTAACAACTATTTTTCCTATACATTAGCACAGAAGTAAACTCACTATTTATGCACCAAGATGTTAAGCACCAGCTGAGCAAAATTATGCACAGATTGAGCAAAAGGCTCTAGCTATCATTTTCAGCATGCAGAGATGTTGATAATATCTCTCTGGCAGGAAACTGCCCATAATCACTGATCACCAAACCTCTTACTCTGATTTTAAGAGTCGGAGAGGGAAGGCAATTTTAGTTTTAGCTGTTCCGATGATTCAGAGCAGGAGGCATACTGGATGATGGTTTAGAAATGGTGTACTGAACACTGGTCTTCAGCACAACAGTTTCTTACACTGATGGACTTCACTTCAAGGTTGTGAAATGATTCTACTGTGGATATAAGATGCCACAAGCCAGAACATTGTCCAAATCAACCAATTACGTGAGACGGTGAAGCAAATCTTCCAGGCCAAACAAAGAGATAACTTTTTATCTGAAATTTTAAGCCTTATATCAAAAAGCTGAACAAACAATTTAAAAAAAAAAAAAATCTTGAGATATTATTTTTATAGGAAGGATGTGATCTGCTGCGGTTTCCAAGACTCACTGATCTGGAAAAGTACTGTCATGAAGTTTGAAAAGACTTTTATGAAAGCTCTCTGAGTATGATCCATAAATAGGGTTAGGTGAGTAGTGAAAAATGAAGACACTGGCCTGTATTAAGGAAATCCATGTGTAAGGGTTTATTCTTTGCAATTAAATTTCTGGATATATCCAATACAAATAGAGGCTGTGTAATTTACAGGTGTTCTCTTATGATACTGCAGTCTAATTACAGTCAATGTCTGAAACCATTTCTACATTCTCAGTTAATGTGAGCAGACTGAGAATAGTTTTGTTTCACTTTTATGTTATATACATTATTTGCTGATAAATTTTACCATATGTCTTCATTTCAATCACATAATTTCAAAAATTGTTTTATTATGTTTTCTTTATTTCTTTTTTCAGGATAACACAAACATTTCATATGTGTTTCTTCTTGTTGTTGTCATCTGTGCTGGACAAGATTAACCTTTAATAATTTCATAAACCAAGAAAAATATGAAGGGAAAAATGTATCACAAAGTAGAAAGTATATCTATTCCTCTAAATCTTGCCACATGTATGTCTGTACGTTCTGTACTAAAGTCACACAGATTTTTTTTTTAAAGGATAGGTACAAGGAACATGTACAAGAGTAGAATTTGTGAAACCTCCAGTGAGGAAATGTGTCTATAATTATTAGGTAAATCACTGAATAGATAGTTGTTACGACATAGTTTGAGGTCTATATATAACATTGAAAACTCAGTTTAAAAATAGGTAGTGAAATTCTACTCCCTCTGAAGTGCATTGTGCCAGGTAGAAAATAGGAAATGAGATTTTAGCCACACTTTTCTGTTTTCCCCTGAAGTGCTAGGAATCCATAGGTGAAGGTTTTGCAACATGCAAAATTGTACCATCCATGAACTCCACCATGATCTGCAAGGCAACTGCAAAGTCACGGAATTCCTCACTTTTGTCACCATCTAACTAGAAGTTCTGTTACACAGGACCGGAGTTTGTTATCTGTGGGATTTCACCAATACAAGAATACCTTTAGAGGAAACATCAGCCATTGTTGCAAGATGTCCAGTGACATGCTGTTTGTATTACACTAAATCTTTCTGTACATATATACATACATATTTGCATGCAGCAATAAAGCACATGGATTTTTGTTGTCACTAGCATGTTTTCTGTGTACTGCTGTTTCATTTTGCCTCTCTAAAAAGAAATCTTCTGAAGTACATCTTCATGAAGTGAGTAGTCTGGGCTTGCATTTTTGTATGGGAAATGGTGCGGGCAATTCATGCTCAGTCTCCGTCTTCACACTTCACCAAGATTTATTAATTAATAAGGATGTATTTTCCACGGAGGGCCAAGAGGACTCTAGCTCCCCATTAGCAGTAGCTTGTAGAGGCTCACGTTCCCTGTTACATTACAAGGGTGATGCTGTACGCCTGCTTTGTCCTCTCATCAGATTGTGGCTGTGTCCAATCCTGACTGTTATTTCTGCTGTAATTGCAAACAGTTTGATTTCTCAAACAATCTCAGCTCTTGCTATGCTCCCCTGGTCCTCTTATAGAAAAATAATTTGTTTTTCTTTCTCTGCCTGTGGATTCCATAAACATCAGATCACATCTTGAAGTGTCCCCTCCACCCCCCACCCACTATTTGTGGAACCTGCGGTGACTGATAGGCTCAGGAGGTGCTTGTAATTGGCAGGACGTTTTAATAGGCAGGGAGTTTTAGGGCTCAGACACAAACTCCCTGAGTGACCTCAACCCTTTCACTAAGTCTTCCCTATGCTTCAGTTGAATAAAAGAATAGTCTTATCTTTCTTTAAAATGTCATGAGATGTTTGTTTGTACTGTGTTTTTTAAGCACCTATCTGACCTTTGTGTGGATTGCTATTCTCCCCATTGTCTATTTGTTTTATTTATGTTTTTAAATAAATACCTAAATCATAAGAAAGCTTCTTAGACTCCTAGATTCTGTTTCCATTACAGATCCATATATAATATAGCTCTAATATTAAGGGTTATGCATTTCTATATAATGCCAAGGAAGTGTCTTGAGAATTATGAATTATTAGATAAGCTTAGCCACTTAATTTTTACACTGTTGATAATGTTTCTGTTGTGTCTTTTTAATTAAAATGAGGGAGGGGGATAATAAAAAAGATGTCCTTTGCTTATAGGAAATGCCTATTTTAGCATGTGTTTTCCTGTCAGCCTTTTGCAAGAGTTGTCCTTGATGCCAAATGCCAAAACATCTTTTCTATATAAATTATTAAGAAAGAGCATTGCATATATTTTGCACCAGATAAATTATGCACCCATTTTAATCTAGATGAGAAATAAGGAATTCCTATTCCACCGTACATCTGAATTTTGTATGGAATTTTGCACATACTGTGATGTTGGGCCCAATATTTTATGCATCAGCTTATCTCATGTTTTCTTTATAAACTGCAGAGAATCTGCACACTGAGTTATGTGTTTTATAAAAGGGAAGAAAGAATCCAAAATTAAAATAATGTAATCAAACAAGGTGGGGGGGGTTGTTTTTTTTTTCCTCTTCTTCTGCTTCTTCTTTCCCCCTGTACCTTTTCCCATTCTATTTTGGATGATTTTGAATCACTTCAGTCACATGCAATTTCACAAATTAATTTCTCAGTAAGAGGCTGAAGAAACAAAAAATCCAATATACCAAATCTGATAATTTAAATGCTGTTCTCCAGCCACAAACTTTTGCTCATTTGAAGTAAACTCAAGCTAACTTTTTTTTTTTTTTTTTAATGTGTTGAATAATGCGGTTACCTTATTAATTTCCACCATGTTTTTAGTCCTGCCAAGATTGCCTCTAGCAAGGGATATTGATAGGGAAAGATGAGAAACATAAAAGGTTAACACAGAAGGGCAGATAAACAAATAGGGTTTGATCCAAAGCCTGTTTGAGTCAATGAGAGATTTTTCCATTGACTTCAGGAGACTTTGGATCTGACCCATCGGGCATTTACATATCGATACGGTGAAATGCTGAGCAGCTCCTATGAAATGTCAGTTGTCCTCAGCTCCCATCTGTGTCAGAAAGAGTTAAGGGCGTTTAGTGCCCTGGAGATTTGGAGTATTTAAAAGTTAATAAGAAAGTACATGGCTGAAAGAGGAACAAGGGGACAGAGACTGCATACTTTACTTACAGCTTCTGAGAAATCCTGTTAAAGTCAATCAGATCAAGCAGGCACAACTGCTTCGGTGAATTAAGCAGAGAGTGAAGAAAGAGGCACAGGGAGATAGCAGCTGAAGTAGAGGAGGGAAAAGACAGCAAAAACCAAACTGAGTTTAACAGGAGAGTGGTGAATGGAGGAAAACTTAGAAGAGAGATGAGATTAAACATGAAGCAGGAAGATGAATACTTGGTTTTGTCTGATTTTTGCCTCCTGAACACTTAATATACAATAGTTGTTAAAACATTATTTTATTTTTTCACTCTCTTTTTAGCACTTCTTAGTTTTCGTTTCTGATTTTGAAGAAGCCTTAAAATTGCATAAGGTCTTTGGGACATTTACAACCTTCTATTTCACACATCACTCCTGGGATCTTCCCTAGGGGCTATATTTGAGAGGCAAATGAATTTTGTTCACAGCTGGTGGTATGACATGAAGACTCTTTTTTCCTTTGCAAATTTAACCCTTTACAATATATTTTTTTTTTTTTTCTATTCTCTTTGCTACTGTGTCAGAAATGCTTTCCATTTCCATCTCCATTCCCACCCACAGAGAGGTGGGGTTTATAGAGGTACAACTTCACAAAACTGGTGTATTATTAACAGACTACTAGTAAAAAGGGGAAATGCTGGGGAAAGGTAGAAGACCTGATTTGTGTTAAGTTGCATCTTGTAGGTCACTAATCCGAAAAAGAGTCAAGAATAGGATTCATGGATTCTCATAAATCACACTAGAACGGACCTCCAGAGGTCATATAGTCCATCTGCCTGACTAAAGGCAGGGTCAAAAATTTCTAAACTATGTTGTAATCCTGTTTGTATAGACAAAAAACAGAGACATATTTTGCATTTTATAAAGAACTAAAATAAACTCATCGAGCCAGCAACTTTTTTTTTAATAATAAATAAAAAACAGTTGAATGTGACTGCATAAGTGTTAAAAGAAATAGCAATAAGAAAAGAATTGTAAATATTGAAATTTGGCTAAATAAATTATTTTACTACAGTGCCAGCTCTCCTAGCAACATCCTGACATGCTGCATGTGATATTTTAACCTTTTATGCATAAGCTTTGGTGATGTGGAAATTAGTATTGCTTTTGTGTTCTTCGAGGTTGAGTCATTCTTTTTCCCTGGGCCAAAATAAGGTTTATGTGCATCTTATGCTACATGGAAGTCATGAGAATAATATCAAAACTTTGAAATTTACCTTAAATTGTGTGTTGTTTTCGTTGGTATTATACTGCCAATGTCTAAGTATAAAAGTCAAAAGAAGCATGAGAAATAAAAGGGAGACTGTTGAGCTGATATCTCTTTTGGGAACTGAGAAAGGAAAATAATCCTAAGTATCTGATATGAATGACATTTCCAGCCTTAAAGAAGGAAAGAAACATGAAAATCATTTCACAATGTTTCTCTGCATTTTTCAAGTCTTCTCAAAAACAGATTTAGCAAAATAATGAGGGGAAGAAAAAAAAAAGCAAAGGAACTTTCTCATTCTGATTTCAAAACATTGCAGTGAACAAGGACATAACATACAGTTCACTAAGACTTTAGAGATTACATACTTAATTGCAAATACTTGGAAGATCAAGTTGATTTTGAGGAAGTTTTATTTTAAAAAAATATATTTCATTATAAGTGATGTTTCTTCCAAAATTCATGTTAACTATTAAGATACTTTAGGGACAGGGTAAAATTTTCACAGTCAGGGGTGAGACCTATTTGATGATTGATGAGTTCAACAGTATGTCACTAAAGATGGGGTTTTTTTAAACTGATTTCATAATCTGACTACTTTAAAGTAGTCATGGATGTTCCTTCTATAGCTATTGATGAGAGAAACACATGGAAAGGACAATTCAAAGACCGATATATGAAATAAAATAAATCATACTCTAGACTTATCTTTCTTCTTTCTCTCTCTTTCTGCCTTTCTCTTTCCCTTTCTCTTCCTCTTTCTCTTCCTTTCTCAAGATCATTCTCCTTCTCATCCTCTCCCTCTGTCTCTCTTTATTGCTCTTTCTCTCTCCCTCTTTTCACTACAAAGGGAATATGCATGACTACTTAGATTACTTGTCTAGCACTCAAACTAATAAAGGTCTGGTAAAGGTCCCTTAGGTTCTTTTTAAGTAGTATCATAAGGTTAACAGAGAAAATACTGATCTTTTGGCTCTGCCATGATGTAAACCAGCAATATTCTTATTCTTCAACATTTGATGTTGAAGTCATATATATATATATATATAAATATGTAAAATCTACTCAAGACTCAACACCGGGGATCATAAGACACTGGTCATTTTATTAATATCTAGTGGGATTTCTTTTCCATTAAAAGAAACCAGTCTGAAAATTATTTACTCCAATTATTTTGTAAATGATTATATTAAAGAAACATTCACAATTAATTCAAGGAGCAAAAACTTTAGGAAAAACATATTATAAATAAGCTCAGGAGAGTATTTAAAACAGCTGATTTCAATGAGATTTAGGTTTATATTTAGCAGATACAGTGTTTTAGCAGATATGGATGTGTTACTCACTTGTAGCATGTTGATAAACTATCAAAGGGTGTGCTTGTGCTGTTTTTACTCAGGAGGTTGACATTATTCCTGGAAAGGGAATCAAACTCTCTGATTTTCCTTAAAAACCCTCATATTTGCTCTTGCTTATTCAAGAAGTTGGAACAACAAACTTTTCCTGGCTTTTCTTTTTTTTTTTTTTTTAATGAAAGCAAAAGCCATCCAGGGACTGTCTTTCTGAAGCATGTTCCCACACTTGTGTTTCTGGCTGCTTAGAAGCGGACCTCAGCTGACTGCTGGTCTGTTACTCTTGTACTTGCTGCTTCCTGTGCATCCACTTTATGTGCTATCTGTGTTGTCAAAGGAGGTCTGATACGGAGGTCATTATGACATCTCTGCTTGAGAGGCATTAAGGAATCCATTTTAAGTCAGTAAAGAACCTTTGTTGTCATTGTTCTGTAGTATGATTAATAATTTTGAGGTTTCTTCTCCCCCCCGACTCCTTCCCATACGTTACGTTAGTACGAAACTTTGACCTTGCAGTGAAAGATAATAACAGAACATATCTGTGGTATCCATGTGATTAATACAGCAGTCCGGGAGTCACAAGGAGACTTATGGAATACAACTAAGATGCTTGAATACACCAATAAACTCTTTGCGTTGTTCACCTTCTTACTAAATAATTTATCAGCTTAATGATAATGACATTCAAATATCATAATTACAGCCAACTCTTTAAAAAACATCAATTAAAAAGCTGAAAATGCAGCAGTTCTTTCTTTCTCCCTCCCTCCACACTTTCCACCATTAGCTATTAATGCCAAAATATGGTCTTTATTCATTCTACTGACATAATATAAAACCAACGTAGATTTCCCATTTTTCATAAAATTTCCATCCGCACTATTAGTTTCACTGATAGCAGGCTGGGAAATGTTGTTAGGCTACAAGATGGACGACACTGCAAAACCTCAGCATGTTAAGAAGCCATAAAATTTTATTCAGTTCATTTACTGTTACAGTCCAGTAACCCTATAGTAACAGTGTGCTATTTTTATTGTGTATTTATTTAAAGCTTGAACATTCCCTCTACTGGGCCATCTAACCAAATTACTCTGGTTTCCTAACGAACCCTATTGTAGGAAGCCAAGGGTGTGCATCTGACCCATGGGTCCTCTTTCTTTCAGATATCTTGAGAGTAGCCTGTTGTTTCATAAAAGATGAGTTAAAAAGAAAAGAAAAAAAAAATGCAGAGCAACAAGCATGAATGAAAAAAGCTTGCCTTGAGGAGGAATGTAGAGATAGGATGACTGGGTCTGTAAAAGAAAAAATAAGATTTTTACTGAGATGCGTAGAGACAGTTTTCTCACAGGCAAAGTATCTCCACCTTTTTATAATGGTATCTTGAACCCACTTTAGCAAGTGTAAAGACCCCATTCATCTCACTAAAAGCAGACTTCTGTCCCACAAACAAATTAGTTCAGGTTCAAATCCTGTAATTTTAGGTAGTCACTGAAAACTAAGTATTAATAATAAAACCTGTTCATATTTAGTAGGTCAGGAAAATGCCCCCCCCCAAAAAAAAAAACAAACAACCCCAAAACTAAATCTTATTATTTTCAAAGCCTGTGTGCAAATAACTCTTTTTTGTTTGTTTGTTTGTTTGTTTTTATTTTTATTAGGTTTTCTGTAAAGCCTTTTGTCAATAAATAATGTTGAATATAACCTTTCAACATTTGGTTAGGGATTAGAGAAAACACCCACAAACAAACAAACAAACAGCTTCCTGTGCTTTAAAACTTACAAAATAGAATATGAAGTTTAAGGCAGGTGACAACAGGTAAATGTGGTAAACAGCTGGAGGGAGCACAAGGCAAGAGTGCAATGATTAGAAATACCATGGTGAGCAGTGGTCACAAGATAAAAGCTACCTAGCGTCGCTGACTTTCTTGTAAAGATCACAGCAGACAGGAGCTTCAAAGCCCTCTCTAGTACACTAATGAATTCCAAAAGCGTTGTGTAATTTTGCACAAAATGTTACTGATCCAACTGGCCCGTGTCAGAGAGACCTGTACTATTGGGTACATGTGATACCAGTTGACTAATCAGGCCAAGGCACAGGCCAAAAAAATGTTCTGCAATCACCCATGCTATTAAATTGGCAGGTGAGATTGAGCCTAGTTTATCTACTGCTCTGTCAGATTTCATTCTGACATAGTCTGGGGGTTAGTATAGTCTTGGACTAGTGAGTAGTCTGGTTGCAGCTGGCTTGTTTTGAGAGATAAATTAAAGTCTGTGAGTTCAAGATAGGCTGGACCAGAAAGTGGCTCACCTCTGGTTTCATTTAATAGCATAGCTGTAGTCTTTATTTGCTAACGTATTAAAAAGAAGGCAGGGTGCCTGCTGACTTGGGTCAGTAACGCCATGTTAGTGAAGTGAGGAGAGAAGAGTTGCACAACAGAAGCTGCTCTTGTCAATGAAGGTGAGATTCTTCTCAAAGATAGCCGTGTGAAAACAGAGTATCTATGTTATTTTGTTCATCTGGGCTCCCTATTCAGCCAAAAAGAGGCATATCTAGAGAGAAATTCATTCCAATGATCAGTCATTTATCTTGCAACAGGCTAAATTGTCCTCTGGAAGTGCCTCATGTCTCTTTCTGCTGACTGCAGAAAGAACATAGATGACTATTTGCAACTGGATGCCTAGCTTCCAGATGGCTATATTTACATGAGATGATCTTAATGCATGACTAGAAGTTGCCAACTATACCTAAGTAATGAGGAAGAATCTGTTTAACATAGAATAAAGTAGATGTTCATAAATTAATTATGAGAGCCTCATAAGGACCAGGCACAGCTGTGCCTACCAAGGCAAATCCTTAGCTGAAGAAGGTGGCAGGCTGCCTTTTGAAAATTCCTGCCCATATGAGCAAGCAGGACCTGACCTAAGATGTTGTTAATAACATGCTGTATACAATCTGTGGTTCAGGAAGTCCCAGTATCACTGACTACTGGAAACTGAAAATATAGCAGGGGACAAATAACTTCATACTTTCAATATATCTCAAATTCTTTCCATAGGCACCTACAACCTAGGTCAGAAGCTAGATGAAGGGTCAGATGGTTTGTATGGACATTCTTATACAAACCCCCCCTCCCCCCCCCCAATATGTTAAAAATCACAAAACAACCACCCCCAAAACACCCCAAAGAATCTCCTCATAGTTCTCCAGCTTGAGAATTTTCTCTTCCGTGTCACACAGCCATAAATTCCTCCCAGGAGCTGCAATGAAGTATATTTTTTATAAAGATATCTGATTTTGTTCTAATAATTTCCAGCAACAGTAAGTCCACTACCTTTCCTTGTGAACTGTTCTACCTTTTGAGTTGTTCAGAAAATAATGTCTGTTTTACAGGAAGTTATGGCATTTCAACATAGGTTTTGATTTCAAACCAAGACACAAATTAAAAAGAAGTTGACATTTGAAATTGTGCCTCTGAACGCTACCAATTCTTTTTAAGAAATAAAGGATTGAAATGTTGAGGTTTTACACTGATTAACTGCTTGAATTTTATGCTGAAACATAATAGTAGAATAATAAAAAATAGTTAAAAAATGTTAGACTGAGTGTATATAATAATTAATTTAGAATACTATAAATAATATTTTAATTAACATTAATATATCAGAAAAGTCTAAACAAAAGTACTTTACAAGGTTATGCAAAAAGGAATATTTTTACTCATTCAAAACGAGACAGTTTAAGATTATGAAAACAAACTAAATTCAAAATGATGCAATGAGAGATTTTCTCACTGGCAAAACTTTGTGGGATTCGCACATTCCTGCAAAACATTACAATCTGACTGTTTCAACATTTTCTCATGTAGAACTATCATGTCTTTTTTGTTAGTCCTGCTGATTTTCCTCCAATTTTGAATAGTTATGAACATTTTTAATGACATACTGTATACTGAAAACCCTCTCAACATTTTCTTCTTAGTATTAGATCTTGTGGTAAGCATAAGTTTCTTTCTGGGATGGAGGGAGGGAGGCTGTACAAAGAAGAGGAAACACAAAATACAGAAGCAAAATATCAGTAATAGTAATAATAAGAAAGAAAATATAAAATCAACAGCAACCTTTCATTCTCTTAAACCCTAATTTTATTAGAAACATAATCTGGAGACTGACTTCTGCTACAGCTGGGAAGATGATGATTACAGCTAGTATTATGAAGATGTGGCTTTCTACTAGAAATGGAACGAATTGGACTGATAAAAGCATATAAAGCTTGTTCCCCCCTACCCCCAAGTCAAAATAGAAAGGGAGCAAGGTGCTTCCATTTACATTCGGGTAAAAGGTTTTGAATGTATTTATTCCAAAGATCTGTTTTAATGACTAAGGGGTCACGAGGAATATGCCAGAGACATTTCCCAAAGGACAGGGAACATACATTAAAATGAAAAGAGAAACATGTACAAATTAATCAAATAGTGACTATGGGTGCTTTCAGCATCTTTAACACCAGTTGGGGAACATTTAAGAATCAATATGTGTAGTAAACAATAGCCTCTTATAGCAAAATGTCACACATGCTTCCCAGAATGGCTAATATCAAGATCCAAACTAATCTACTGACCCAAGCAAAACGAAGCAAATTCAAGTAAGTAAACCAGACTGTGTGATTAACTGTGATTGAATACAGCATTTCTGAAAGGGATAATTTTCCCAATCAAGAAGCAGGGCCCTGCTTTTCGCAAGAAAGGAATACTAGACACCTTTTAGTGCAGCCTTTTCAGACACAAAAAAACTTCATGGGATTGTGAGGAATGAATACGTTGCTCATGAAGACTGAAACGTTATACTACAGAGAAACGGCCGTACCAGTGTGAAATGAGAAAACCCCAGATTTCCCTTTTGACTGGTAATTTAAGAGATAAATAAGGAAAACAAGGATTAGAACACAGACTTCCTTTCTCTCAGTGGAGTATCAGAGGCATGAGGCTTCCAAATTACGTTTTCTTTTTCATGCTCTCTCCCTATGAATATTGATGAGTCAGTGTGTAGCCAGGAATGCCTCAACAGGAGTCATGAATTTACGTATATTTGGGGGATAGGGCCTGTTCTTGGGTAACAGAAGATGCAGAATTAAACCCACTGAGGCTTAGGAAGGCTGATTCTTAAGTAAGTGCTTTAAGCACTAGGTTATACAGAAGGAAACATGAAAACTAGGAATAAATCAAAAACATTGCTGAAAATTTTACCTCTTGTCTCTTAACAAAATTCCCAGACCTACGTGGTATTTATCTTTCTAAGTGCTGGTTTAAACAATGAAATGTGGCATGTAATGTCCCAGTAAAAATCCTTTATGTATGAAAACTGAATGCACTATGATATTCAATACTTGTTCTCACTAAATATCTAGGAAGCCAGGTGGCAAATGTTTACTCTGATCTTACATCAGTTTAAGAAAACTAAAACACAGAATGGAAATATATATCTATCAAAGCCACCATAAGAGAAAAAACATGATGGGGATTCTGGAAAAAAAAAAAAAAAAAGTATAAACATTCTGTAAACTTATAACTCAGTAAGGGAAAAATAAAAAGGTCAGAAAATTATAAAGAAAAGAGGACGAGGGCAAACCTCAGAAGAGCCTTTTACGAATCAACATATCCAAGATACATTTTGGGAAAAATAAAATAAAACAAAACGGTAAGAGTATTATTCAAAAAGAAGACTCTTTGCCCCAAGGCTGTAGCTGAGGCTGGGGCTCATCAACCCTTGCTCCCTGCTGACTTAAAGAGAAGAATTTCAAATAAGAGAGTTCGAAGAACAAAAGATGTGAATCTCAAAGCAACTAATGAAAGAAAAGGAAGAACGAGCTCCACCTCCCACCCTGAGCTAACTCAAGAAATAGCAAAAATATGTGAGTGTAACTGAGCTTTTTTTTTCTTTTCTTTTGCAAACTCTTGAGGAAAAAAAAAAGAAGAGCCAGAACATTCCTGGATGGAAATACATAAAGTCAAAAATAAAATTTCAATAGGCAGAGAAAGTCTCCTTGAATATATCCTTCTATGCATGCATGTGTGCAGGCTCTCCTCTTTTTTGTCTCTAAAGATATTGCAGAAAGTATTTTCTGAAAAAAAAAAAACCTTAAAGAAACTTAACCCATGATTCTGCTTCTGTACCTCTTTCTTTCACCAAATATTCCTTATACAAAAGTCATCATTACTTAATTTTTTCAGACAGTGTCCCAGTGAGCTCTGAAGTCTTTTTAGCTTACTTGCAATTCCCACAGCTCTTCTTCTTCAATATCAGGCTGTTTGAATAATTTTTCCAACAGCTAACTTTTGCTTTAAGTAATATTGTTTTCATGAGTAGACTTTTATCTTTGTTAGCCAGGAATATATGGTCCAGCGTTCAGTGTGATGATGAATTACAGTGTGGAGTGATGAGGAAAACCAAATGTTTTCAGACACTATCAAAGCTGCTTTTTCGATCCAAGTGAACGTTAATGACAATGTTTCATGGGAAAATCTATCATTCAGAAAGCTACTGGGGAAAAGCAGCAATTTTTTTTTTACTTTGAGAAACAGAAAAGCATTAAGTCATGATAAACCACAAATGTAACTTTGTTTTATGTACATTTTTATATTTTTTCTTTATTTCATGTTTCATTTTTAAACACACTTTTTTATTATTTCAATTTGAAAACAGTACTTTTTTCCAGCATACAAAAACCTTAATTAATACCAAAATAAGAATAAAACTTTGGAGAGCTAACACTTGAACAAGTGAAGCCTAATAATATTTTGAGAGGTTGCAGAGATGCAACCCTCACACCATGCCCAGTGATATAATGGATCCATGACAGCTCAGACAGTAGTAATGAACAAACAGAACTGTTGCTAACTCTGGTCTGACTTTAAATCAGCTGAGGAGCTGGCAGGAAGATATTTAACAAAGGGCTTTAGTACTTTGACATTCTTAGATATGTCTGTGCTGTACAACCCAATGCCAAGTCAAGATGCCAGGCCATTTATCCTTATGTCTTCAGCAATATCTTGATGGCATGCTGGGATGAAGGATGCTCACCTGCCTTTCCTACACCCCTCTTCCCCCTAAATGCCCTCATCTCCCTTGGATGAAAAGTTGTCTGCAGAGCTAGTAAGGTGTAACACATTTGTTTTCTTCTTAATAATCATAGAATAGAATCATAGAAACATTAAGGTTGGAAAAGACCTCTAAGATCATTAAGTCCAACTGTTGACCCAACACCACCATGCCCACTAAACCATGTCCCTAAGCGCCTCATCTACACGTCTTTTAAATACCTCCAGGGATGGTGACGCCACCACTTCCCTGGGCAGCCTCTTCCAATGTTTCACCACTCTTTCAGTAAAGCAATTTTCCCTCATGTCCAATCTAAACCTCCCCTGGTGCAACTGGAGGCCATTTCCTCTCGTCTTATTGCTTGTTACTTGGGAGAAGAGACCAACACCCACCTCGCTACAACCTCCTTTCAGGTAGTTGTAGAGAGCGATGAGGTCTCCCCTCAGCCTCCTCTTCTCCAGGCTAAACAACCCCAGTTCCCTCAGCCGCTCCTCATAAGACTTGTTCTCCAGACCCTTCACCAGCTTCGTTGCCCTTCTCTGGACACGCTCCAGCACCTCAACGTCCTTCTTGTAGTGAGGGGCCCAAAACTGAACACAGTTCAGTCAGAGGATGAAGACTTCAGAGAACATTTCCCTTACAACAAAGAGTCAGATAACATGACACAAAGTCAGATAAATCTTTGATGTCTCACAGGAAACAGTTACTTCTCTTTCTTCACTTTCTGATGGACGAGACTGTTCCACAGGGACTAAAGCCCATCTTTCCATTCCAACCCTTCAGCTGATTAAGAAAGCCAAGTGAAATGTAGTCCTTACACAACACCAAAGCTGGAAGAAAAGTTATTTTTGCCTTGCATCAGGTTAGCGGTTTAGTTCACAAAGCATTCTTGATGAGTTGTGCTGAAATCTGGGAGGGGAAGACAGATCAAACAGCTGTGGGACAAGTGGACAGACAAAATTTCATCACTGTGGAATTACCACATGAAACTTTGTGTTCCCAGGCTGTACCTTATTTCTTAACAAACCCAGAAACTGATGCATTATTTGCTGAGGAAACCGTTACAAGATTCTTTGTGTTGTCTTTCTTGATTACTCAGTTTCTGCCTCAGAGCAGACTGCATTTGCAGAGTATCATGTCTTCATTTACCTATGCCTAATCAATGAATCTTAGAAAGAGCTCTAAGTGTTCAGATTAAATGGCAATGGTATGGCAATTCTGTGCGTGCAATTATCAAGGCAATTATTGCCTTAAAAAAAACGTTGATTTGAAATGCTTCTCCAGCCAAACCACAGAGACAACTGCACACAAAACTTTAAAGAGAATAAGGGTCAATTCGACCCTTGTCAATATTGTGCCTACTTTTGTCAAACAATAACACCTGACAACATGATAACCCCATCACTTTGATTTCAGAAGGAGAACATGGAAAGTGAAAAAAGCTTTTCTGAATTCCCTGTAGCTCATATTTGATCAAAGAACTCCAGATAAAAGACTGAAAATTGTTTAAAATATATAATAAAAATCCTCTGTATTTCAACTATCATAAAAATTACTACTAAGACGAAGACAGCAATCTTCTTCAATATGATATAAGTTTTCTGAAACTACAAAGAGTTTCTTATCTGACTGTTATGTCTTTAAGAGAAGGCTAGGTATATTTTTGTTTTGTTTCATTTTGTTTTAAAATTCATTGTCAGGAAAAGTATCACAGGAAATCTGTGAATGCATGACAAAACCTGAGATGTGTTCAGTGTATTCAACAAATTAATTATTTATGTCTAGGGAAGAAACTATTTTTTACACAATCCCACTCTTGCTGAGGATAGTTGTAGGGAGCACAGTATTATCTATACCTTTCCTATAAAATATGCAGAAACTTGGTATGCAACTTATTTTCACATCACTTTTGTCAATGATCAGAAAAGATCCTTTCTTCCTCATGACTCTTGGCATGGCTGCTGGGAAATGAAAGTTGAAAATGCTTGAATAAATAGAATATAGAAGAATTATTCCACAATTGAATTATTTAAATCTACATAAGGAATGAGACCTGTAAGGCAAAACTTCTGTTTGTAATTCTCCAGGCTTTTTGGAACTTATTTGATATATAATTTCCTTAACTGCTTACTGTGGTGTTTGAAACTTACTATTTATTTTTCTTGAAATTACTACAGCAAGATGACTTCTGGAGAAAAATCTACACTGAGACAGATTTCGCTGATCAATTAAAGTCCCATTTTCTCTCAGCTTCATAAGTGTAAATCAGGAATAACTATTGACTACAGCAGTTGCAGTGATGTTATTCTAGATTTACTGACATAAGTGAAAGCAGAATGGAGTCCCTGGGGTTCTTTTTGCTCAGGTAGTAATATTAGATCTATTGAAGTGTCAAATGGATATTCACCAGTGTTTGAATTCTGTTGTTCCATTTCGTCCTTGACAGTAATTTTAAAATTTGTGAATGTTGTTCTCCTTAAGAGGAGCAAAAGAGATGGTAAAAGAACTTTAAATAAAAATGCATTGGCTGGTTCTATGCCTCAATTATTTCTCCTTAATTTGTTGCATGATTTCATGTCTGCAGATGAAAGTTGCAAGAAGAAAGGAGAAATCATGAGTCAGATGACTTGAAGTCAAGCTTTTAACTGTGGGAGAGCTCTGGCTGCGAGACTCACCATGTTTCAACTAATTTCACCTTGTTTATCTCTGCCTTGGTTTCTCCATCTACAAAACTGCTATAATAATAATGCTAAAAAGAGCAAACTACTTGCTAGAATTTACATTGATGATTCTTTATGGTTGCATCGTGCAGATAGTGGCTTTGCAAGATGCTCAGAATATAGCGCCTTCTGGGAGGTATAGTTTTCTGTACTTTTTCAGAGGGCAGTATGAGTTACAATGAGTTGGGTTGTTATTGTTGTTCTTTCAAGGAGAAACAATGGATTAATATTTGTTCTGACTCAGATAATAAGCCAGTCTGCAAACAATGAGGATTCAGAAGAAGATATCCTGATCTGGGAGTTATTTCATAGTAGTTCCATGGGCAATTTTTTAATTTCCTTCTGCGATAGTGAATGCTGGCTGTTCCCTAAAGCCCGATGTCCAATACCCTATAGTCATCCTTACGCATGGAGTTTAGGAATTTGGCAGTATCCTTGTAATGAAGAGCTGAGGAATTTTAGAAAGCCTACCTTTTTTTCCTTTTTTTTTTTCCCTTTTCTTTTTTTTAAAGTTGGAGCCAATAATGCAGTAAGAAACTCATATACTTACCCATATAACTATAAAGGAGGGTGTTTGGAAGATAGCTATGTGGGTTGTAGGAGAGACACTTTGAAGCAAGAACCTGGTTCAGCTGTGTGATAAATTTGGATGCCTAGGTCAATATTAACATATACTTATTTCTAACGTAATGTGAAGGCAAAATGCCACAGCATTACATTTGATGCTACAAACTATACACACAGTGTAAAATCAGCTAAAACTAATAAGGAAGATGGAGAACAGTACGAAGACTTAAAGCAAGATATTTGACGGCAGACCAAAGTAGTTTGTTTGTACAGAACAGGCTCGCTCAGTTTGTTTTGTACAATGCCTCACAGGAATGCTAATGAAGACAACAGGTCTCATTAGAGGAATATACAATTGTTTTAATTTGTTTCTGTTTTTGGAAGAACTGATGCAGTTTTCTGTAGCTTGAATAGCATTATGAATGTGATAACCAGCCTGGGAAACCGATCCCACTTGGCCCTTATAATGAAAGCTAACCTACAACAAATCTATTCAGAAGTGTGTGAATAATTTCAGGGGGGGGTTGATCATTATTGCTTCTTGTTGTTGTTTTTTTGGGGGAGAGGTGGAGTACAGCAAACAACAAAGATAATTCCTTCAGTGCTACTTCTGTGTTGATTGGAAAATAAGAATGTCAACCAGCTTTTAAAAGAAAGCTGGAGATATACCTATTTGCCTTCTTGTCTTTATACAACAGTGTTTTCGTGCACAATTAAATCTAAGCAAAAACACTTACAGGAACATAAGCCCTAGGTAATCTTTTTGACCATGGCCTCAGAGTCTGCCATGACTGACACAAATTAGCCATTTGTGACCTGTCTTCAGCAAAGAAACCATACAGACACATACCTTAAGTTCAATGTAGGAGCAAATGCATCCTGCTAAGATTCAACCTGCTAAGACATATAGTCTTGCTTACTATAGAGCTCTGCAGATTGAGCTAAATAGCCAGATAGAAATTTAAGAGATAGCCATGCATATTTATCAAAACTGGGCGCTTTTTTTTTTGTGTGTATGAAAACACTTATTTTGACAAAAGTGATGAAGTTTTCTCAAGTCCAGCATTAAATTCTGGTCTCAGAGAGACACGCTGACCTAGATAATAGCTGAGATGTCAGGATATGCACACAGAAGATAGAAAACCAGTTATAGGTCATTGATCTCAATGTGGTTTTTTTCCACCTAGATACTAAGAAATCAAACAGATCCAATTTTGATTCTGCATCAGAGCAAAAACTAATTTTGAAACAATCTTTTTTTCATAAAATGGAAATGTTGTTTTCTAGACAGCCCTAATGAGCTGTCATAATAATAACAAATCATATGCTCATGAGATTTCCTGCACAACATTGTAACAAAAAGAGGTTTATTTCAGATTCAAAAAAGCATCTTAAGTTTGGACATATATCCAAATAGCCTGACTTCAAACTTACTTCAGTTAAGTTTCTCAAAATATGCATGACATAAATGAAAGAAGAATAAGACAGGGTTTTTCCTACGCTCATCAATCCAAAGCAGGCTTAGAATAAATGATCTGTTTCGGTACACTCTGTAACATAAGGATTTCAGTAGAATTAGTCAGGACAATTGGTTGTCTGTACTATTACAGGATGGATCACATGCACGTAACACTAGATAACAGTTGATACCAAAAATGAGTCTACATATTTGTAGCTGTTTACTAAAAAACAAACACAAAAAGGAAGCCTACAGAGGGTGGAAGCAAGGACAGGTAGCCTGGGAGGAATACAGAGAAATTGTCTGAGCAGCCAGGGATCAGGTTAGGGAAGCTAAAGCCCCAAGGGAATTAAATCTGGCCAGGGACGTCAAGGGCAACAAGAAAAGATTCTATAGGTACGTCGGGGATAAAAGGAAGATTAGGGAAAATGTGGGCCCTCTCCAGAACGAGATGGGAGACCTGGTTACCCGGGACACGGAGAAGGCAGAGGTACTCAATGACTTTTTTGCCTTGGTATTCACCAGCAAGTGCTTGAGCTTCACTGCCCAAGCCACAGAAGACAAAGGCGGGAACTGGGAGAATGAAGAGCCGCCCACTGTGGGAGAACATCAGGTTCAAGACCATCTAAGGCACCTGTGGGTGCACAAGTCCATGGGACCTGATGAGATCCATCCGCGGGTCCTGAAGGAACTGGTGGATGAAGTTGCTAAACCACTATCTATCATATTTAAGAAGTCGTGGCAGTGCGGTGAAGTTCCCACTGACTGGAAAAGGGGAACCATAACCCCCATTTTTAAAAAGGGCAAAAAGGAAGACCTGGGGAACTACAGGCCAGTCAGTCTCAGCTCTGTGCCTGGGAAGATCATGGAACACATCCTCCTGGAAGCTATGCTAAGGCACATGGAGGACAGGGAGACAGCCAGCATGGCTTCACCAAGGGCGAGTCCTGCCTGACTAACCTAGTGGCCTTCTATGATGGAGCGACTACATCAGTGGACACGGGAAGGGCTACAGATGTCATCTATCTGGACCTCTGTAAGGCCTTGGACACAGTCCCCCACAACATCCTTCTCTCTAAACTAGAGAGAGATGGATTTGACAGGTGGACTGTCCGGTGGGTGAGTAATTGGTTGGATGGTCACATCCAGAGGGTAGTGGTCAATGGCTCAATGTCCAGGTGGAGACTGGTGATGAGTGGCGTCCCGCAGGGGTCCATATTGGGACCGGTACTGTTTAATATCTTCATCAGTGACATAGACAGTGGTATTGAGTGCACCCTCAGCAAGTTTGCAGATGACACCAAGCTGAGTGGTGCGGTCGACACGCCAGCGGGACGGGATGCCATCCAGAGGGACCTGGACAAGCTGGAGAAGTGGGCCCGTGTGAACCTCATGAGGTTTAACAAGGCCAAGTGCACCTTGTCCTGCACCTGGGTCGGGGCAACCCCTGGTACCAACCCAGGCTGGGGGATGAAGGGATTGAGAGCAGCCCTGCCGAGAAGGACTTGGGGGTACTGGTGGATGAAAAGCTGGACATGAGCCAGCAATGTGCGCTCGCAGCCCAGAAGGCCAATCGTATCCTGGGCTGCATCCCAAGAAGCGTGGCCAGCAGGTGGAGGGAGACGATTCTGCCCCTCTCCTCTGCTCTGCTGAGACCCCACCCGCAGCACTGCGTCCAGCTCTGGAGCCCTCAGCATAAGAAAGACATGGATCTGTTGGAGCAGGTCCAGAGGAGGGTCACAGAAATGATCAGGGGGCTGGAACACCTCTGCTATGAAGAAAGGCTGAGAGAGTTGGGGTTGTTCAGCCTAGAGAAGAGAAGGCTTCGGGGAGACCTTATTTGCAGCCTTTCAGTACTTACAGGAGGTTTATAAAAAAGATGGCGGCAAACTTTTTAGCAGGGCCTGTTGTGACAGGACAAGGGGGAATGGCTTTAAACTAAAGGGGGGTAGATTTAGCCTAGATAGAAGGAAGACATTTTTTACGCTGAGGGTGATGAAACACTGGCACAGGTTGCGCAGAGAGGTGGTGGATGCCCCATCCCTAGACACATTCCAGGTCAGGTTGGACGGGGCTCTGAGCAACCTGATCTAGTTGAAGATGTCCCTGCCCATGGTAAGAACGCAGAAGTATTTCTCTCTCCACCCCTTATTTCCAATCCTGTTCCTTTAGATTATGTTCATTAGGTAAAGAAAGCAAGTATGAAAAGATGATTCAGTACCTCCATGATCTAACATGGGAATATGGGCAAGTCAAGTTCTGGCTCCTGTATTAATGAATATTATTTATACTAAAGGAAACATTTTTACTGGAGTATATGAAAACTATCTCACGCACATGTGAAGACTGTGATGCTTATCTTTAAAAGTGGCAAGATGTACCGCTTGCCAGCCTAGTTGTGTTTCTTGGTGTAGCCCAGTATGTATGATTTCTGCTGTGACTATGAAGAAGCAATAGGCTTTATGCTGACCTGGTTGTGCAGGGTCTCAGGACTATTTCGGGTTTATATTGACCTGAGATGATCTCAGCTTGCTTTGGCTGTTAAAAAAGGTCTTTTGGTCAAGTGACTATTGCCCAAATTGTTTCAGCTTATCTCTTATAATACTATATATGGTGAAGATCTGACAACCTCTGTAATCACTGAGTAACAAACATTAATCCTTTATGCTAATTGGGGCTGAGGAAAATTAATTAATAACTTAAGCTAATAGTTAATTTAAGGTGATTTAATTTTGGTAGGAATCAGTGAAGAAAGAGCAAGAAGGAAACTATTAGAAAGCTTATAAAAACATCCCCAAGAAAACCCAAAATGAAGACGGTTGAAATCAAAGCCATCATTACATTCCTCTGGGTTACTGTTTTATTAGGAACTTGTTTATTAGGCAACCCCTTAAACTCCCATTACTCAGGAAAACTAAACTGGTTATCTTTACAAGAATATCTGAGCGTAAAATAAGGAAAGGGTCAGAAACTATAAAGTTTGTGTGTGTCAGTCTTAACTACATTATTAAATGGAAATGTTACTTTCAGTCTCATTGGAATAATAATAACTGTTGTATTTTGATAAGACTGGGCTTGATTTAAACTAACAATAAATTCTTAGCTGCACATACTAGGTGTGTTCCATTTTGGCCATAACAAGATTTTTAGTGTAACACTAGGAAGACTGTGAAGCAAATCTTCCTTGAGCCATGTCTATTTATGTCATGTGAAGTGGCTAGCCTGGATTTACCATGGGAAAATTGTGCCTAATGAACTAGATTACCTTTATGATGAGACGACTGGCTTGTTAGATAGTGGTAGGCAGTGGAAATTGTTTACCTTATCTTTAGCAAGGCTTTTGGGATGATCTCCTACAGTGTCCTTGCAGTAAAATTAGAAAAAAGAATGAACTTTGCTTCAAAAGCTGCCTAAGCTCTAACTTTGAAGTTGACTTCCCCACCACACCTCTGAGCGGGGTGTCACAACAAATGACCTCCAGAGGTCCCTTTCAGCCTAAATTATTGCACAATTTTATGAGTATGCCATCTTCAGTGCATTCAGCAGAATGGTTGTTTAAGCACTCCTTGAAGAAATGTAAGTCTCAAATGCCTTTAAGTCTAACAAAAAATTTGGAGATCATTCCAATGAACAAATTAATTTGCATGGCAAGAAATTTATTTCCAGTTCAGCATTACAGCAGAATCATAGATCCACAACCCTAAGTAATTATACCAAGCTTATTTCCCTTCTCTCTTCAGGAAATGAATGTATGACTCCTAACTGTCAAACAAGGAAAGCAGTTTCTATATGAACACTGATTCTTACTTGCTTGGGAACTCAGAGACACCTTCAACAGAGCCCAGCTGTCTCAAATTCAAGAACAGAAATTTGTTTTGTCTTGTTTTCCCGGCCGCAGTAAAATACAAATTTGGCAGAAATACTAAGATCCAATTGCTCATAAGTAAATGGCAGCTTAAACAAAGACAGTTGGGCAGTAATTGTTTCTGTGTTTTCAGTTGTTTCCATTTCAAGCTTTGTCATTGACTTTATTGGTACATCTTCTGTGTTGGCTAAGACTTTGGTTAGACATGCCAAGAAGAATAATTTAAAATTTTGCAATCTAAACAGTTCACAGCACTCTGTTACCTGCACCATTTTCCAAGTAGTTTCTTATGTTCTTATTCACTGAATACGGAACCTGAATTCTGCACTCATGCTGAATATTTCCTTCCTAAATACTGTAAGGAAAGGCTTTTAAATATTGCTACTGACTAAAAGGTGAGATGAGAAAACCAAGAATACGTGAAAAAAAAAAAAAAAAAATGGAAGTGGTAAGGTAAAATTTATTCCTGACACTGGGGTTTGACCAGAACACCCTGTATCTACAACTTTGTAAGTGCTGTGAATTCTCTAATAATGTAATGAATTGAAAAGTCCCAGTGAGTTCAGCGGGCCAGGTCCTCAATGTATATGAGTTTGGTGGGAAGGATGTCACATAAATGCCAGTCTAGTCACCAACAAATCCTTATCTGCAGCTGAACATAATCTTTGTGAATGATGAGGGCATATATCGTATAGTAACAAGGGGTGGGACTCACCTCTACTTTTAGCTGGCTTGAAGCTAAGTGTCTAATTTAAGCTATTCCCTTAGACTCTCCATAGTTAATGGAGAGATATAGCTAAGATGAATCACTTTCTGTAGATCTCCCTCTTAAATACCCATCATAAAATGGGATGAATTGCCCTCCAGAGGCACTAATCTCCCACGGTTGGCTATAGAGGGAGCCCGGTTGTCTAGCTCAGACTGAACACCTAATCTGTTCTGAGATGCCATTGTACTTTTCTGTGAGACAATTAGCTATCAAATCAAAAGAAACCACCGTTGTTTTCAGATAAGAAAAAACATTCCAGGTCTGAAAAACAAATGCCAGGATTGTTCTGTAATTTAGGCCTGACTATAGGTTTGTTGGTTGCTTTCTCTTTGCTTCCCTTTTGCTTTCAGTGATAAAAATGTTTTAAGAAAATTAAAATGTAGCATGAATATCCACTGAGAACAATCCCATGAGAGCTCCAAAGCCAGGTTTTTGAGCACCTTGAAATTGCCCTTTCCTTCCCCTGTATTGTTGCATTACTTATCCTGTGTCGGCTTCATGCTGTTCTGCACAAATCAAAGAAACATCTTTAACAATCAGCCAAGAAACCTGTTTTCCTATCAATCTGTCTGGTTTCTTGCCTTGCCAAGAGGAGAATGCAAATTATTTTGTGCATAGAGATGCAAAAGCAGTGTGGTTCAGAACTCTTCTGCAGGTTATATTTCTCTTCAACATAATAGGCAGCTAAAATTCCTTTCCAAATCCAGTATCATTAAAAAATCTTCCATTAAATTCTTCCTTTAAAATCCATGATCTTTCAAAGTAATCAAAGAAGCAGGAGGTGAGATATTGCTTAAATTTATTCCTGGTGCTGGGGTTAGGAGCCCAGACTTCCTCCACTGAGAGAAAGACCAGAACAGACTCAAACTGACTGATAGAAATGCTATCGCCTGACCTCCTAATTTGAGGTTATGCAGGTTGGGCACAGATCTCTATTTGGAAAGGAACTTAAAACAACAACTAATACTGCTTTATCATTCTCTTCCTGTGAATTTTACAATCAGATGAGAAAAATATAGTGGATGTTAATTCTGACTGTCGTATTTTCTGGAGCTTCAAATAGTAATATGTGTTAAATTGGAGTGATTCAGGCTCATTTTAAAAGGATTAAGTTGATCTCCGTTTCTGAAATTAGAGAAGATACCCCTGTCCACACCTTTCAGGTATGTCAAAGGAGGCTAAGAAGTTGGCTAAGAATAACTTACTGAGCTTGTGTGGACTTCACCCAAACAGTTTTAGTGATGTAAACGACAGCCAGAAAACACTACTAGGCTTAAATCCTTTTGAGGTCTAACAGCAACATGTCCATCCTAATGATCTCACTTTCTTCGCTTTCCCTAACCTTTCTGGAATGCTGTCATCACTAATTGTGCGAAATACATATAAATTCTGACATCTCTGAGAAATTAATACTCTATTTGTTTGTGGATAATATTAAGTGTTCATATTTAATTATACAGATTTAGCATTGAAGGAAGGTTGTTGAAGGAAATATTGCATCCCACCGTTAACCCAGGAAAAGGTCACAGATGCTAAGGACCTGATAGTGCAGGACCTCAGTCCTTGTCCAGGCTTGTACTGACCTGAGATGGCCTTAGCTTCCTTTAGCTCTGACAGTCTTTTGGTCAAGTAGATATTATCCAGCTTGTTTTAGCTTAGGTTTGTGAGTGCCATATGCAGTAAAAGTCTAACAAACCTCTGTAGTCACTGAGTAACAAATGATAACTCTTTGTGCTAATGGACTGGGGGAGATTAGTGTACAACATTCAAATATTAGCTGGATACAAATGAAAAGAAAGTAGACTGTGTGTGGGAAAATGTATGCAAATACGTTTGCGTCAGTTGGATCCAGGCAGATCTAAGAACAGAGTGGAAGAAACACCCACCATCAGCAGCATGCTCCTCTCAGTGGAAGACTCAGGACATGGAGGACTCACTGTAAGCCCTCTCCTCCTTGCCAGACCTTCTCCTTGGGGAAAACTGATGATGTTGACTTCAGGGCCCAGAGGAACATAGAAAGGTTAAGCATAAGACCAGAAAAAAGGGCTAGATAAAGGACAGTTTCAAACTTTAATTGAAAAAAAAAAAGTAAGTTGTTAAAAACCCCCACAAACCTCCAAAACACTTTCAAGTGCTTTTGCTGAAATCCACTTGAAAATTTTATTTTTTTATTTGGGAAATGCAGAGCACAAGCTGTAATTCACAGGCTTTATGCCTCCATGCAGCTTCCTGATCTGGTCACATCAGTAATTCTATTTCTCTTGCATTACACCTTGGCTGGATGTATTTCATACTGTCTTCATGGCAGCACAAAATGAGAAGGGTGAGACATATATAATGGTAAATATACATAGTCAAAAAGCTAAAAGGGAAAATGGAGTCCCAAGATATACATATTCCTCTGAGGCACTACAGCTATAATTTCTGGGGGTTTAAAAAATTATTAATGTTATTATCTAAAATTGAAAATTCCATTTCGCTAGGGATTTCCTCTATCCACCATACCCTATAAGCTTATTGTGTTCACCAGCACACTACCACATCCAGTTTTATGTAAACAATGGGATTTCTTCTGTTTCCTCTTACAGAATCTTTCACAGTCTGACAGATCTCTCCATAACTAAATATTTTCTGATGTCCAGTCTACAAATTTCTCTGCTTATTTTCCTCCCATTAATTGTGGATCACTCCCTTTGGAATGATCTAAATAAAGCTTGTCCTTTTCTGTTGTTTACTTCCTTGAATGAATCACAAACAATGATCATATCTTCTGAAACCTGTCATTTGGTCAATATATATTTAATTTTTAGGCTACACAGAGGAGCCCTTGTGGATACAGGGTTGATCATCTGAGGATTATCTTCTATTTGTTCTTTTTAGTAAGTAGCGGTGCAGAAATGCATTCCAGATTTGATCAAAAGTATCTAGTATCTTACTCTGTTCAAAGGCTGCTCATTCATATTTTACAGTTTCAAGAACAGCATTGACCCAGCAATCAATATGACATGTTAATTTTTTTTTTTCTGTCTTTACGTATAGTTGCTTGAAGGGACCATTTATGTTTATAAGCTGTCACCACGGGTGATTCAATTGTTTTATAATTAGGCCAGCAATTATCATCATTCAAACCATGCAAAACTTTTAAGAAGTTAGTTAGTATTGTTACTGTAGACTATAGAAGATGTCTTTAGATACAAATCAGCTGTGTGAAGTATAGCAAGGAAAGACAAAAACACTTGCAATACCTAAGCCCTTGAAAAATAAATGCAGAGGTAAAAAACTCAGCTACAAATTTCAGGAACATATTCAGTACTATTCAATGTATCCCATGTCATTTAAACCTCTGAACTATTTACCATTTCTCATCATATGTATCTAAGCTTTGTTGAAAACTAAAGTAATAGTTGTTTTTTTACACCTAGGAAATTCCCCATCTCACAGAATCACAATAGTCTGTCACATAAGTAAAAACTAACACAGAGTATTTTAAATAAAAAAAAGCAGAATGTAATCTATCCATCAAAACAGTGAATGTTTTCTTTTGTTCATTTTAGGCTTTGCTTTTCCCTGAGAGACATACAATTTTTGCTCTAGAGGTCTATTCTATTTCTTGTGATGAGTGTAAAGGGCAGAAATCTTAAAGGCACAAGACCCTGAATGCCTCAGGATATTTTTGGGGAATATAGAAGGTATAAATCTGAGGTTTGAATTTTATGCTGTAGCAAGTAAGTTGTATCATGTGGGGAGCCTCCCTTTGCTTCTCACCAGCGTCTAAGGTGCGTGATGCACTCCCTGCATTCAACCTCTATGTATAAGCAATGAAATATTTACTGGACCAGATTGAGTAGACAACTGTATTTTCATAGCCCTGGGGCTACAGCACTCACTAGAGGAGAAGCAGATGCCATTTGCCGTGCTGAACATGGTAGAGGAATTTGAATCCAAGTTTCTTGCACCTAAGAAGAGTAGGATCACCAAGGGCTAAACTTCAGCTTTATGACTCACTTCTGAGCCTCTTTGGGAACACACCTCTCTTCTTGTCTCCCCCTCCTTCAAAAAAAAAGACCTAAGTACAGCATTTCAGAGATGTTGAAGGGACCATTTTAATATTTCTGATACTTTAAAAATAGTCAACTAAAATACACACATTTGAGTCAAATTAGTGATTATTTGTGTGGTCCAAACCAGCCACATTTTATGGAGGACAAATAAATTCCTGAGACATTCTTTGCTTCTTCCCCCTTCCAAAACCTGTACTCTACTGATATCTTCCTGAAGAGAGTCATAATGTTGATGAAAAACCTTTTGGGTAGTGCCATGGGACATCTTATGAGGAAAAATATATCTGCATGTACAGTTAGATGGTTAATGCTAATAGATATTTACTGGCACATAAAAATAAAGTAGCATTGATCAGTAAGGAGGGGGTTTTTTTGGTTCGCTTTCCTTTTTTTTTTTTTAAACAAAGTGGTACACGTGTGATTATGTCACTGTTGAAGCTGGGGATGAGGTTTAATATCTGGCTGGTAGATGCTCAGGTGTTAAACTTACAATAGCGATAATATGTGAAAAGAGCAGCTTTACTTTCCAAACAGCTTTTGGAGTCCAGCTTTTAGCATGTATCTGTACTGCTGCCATCTACTGAAGAAAACAGGTCATTCCTGTTCAGGAATCCAGCAAGCAAACTACCACTGCCTGTGCATTTTGTTGTTTGAATTACAAATCTTATCTCAGATGCAGCATGTGTAAAATTAACCGAGTGTGCGCTAGTAGCCCCTCACTTCTTATACAGCAAACCAGCGAGTACTTTCTCGGAGATACTGTTATGCTGTCACCAAGTGAAGCTCAACAGGTGATAGACTCAGCATCTGCCTCTGGGAGAAGCTGAAATTATAGAAGTTTATTGCATTTCATTTATCATGTCATGCTTGTTAGCATGCTGTTTTATAGGCACATTGCTCTGCAGTGTAACCATTTTAGTGTGCAAAGTCTATGTTTTTAGTTTAATTTGCAACAGATATGATATAAAGATAAACGAGATGGTGTTTCTTACCCACCAACTGGAATTGTCCCCAGCAGTTTGCTAGCCATCAATCACAACAGGGATGGAAGACCTTCTGCAACACACATTAAGAACTCCTTATTTGCAAAGACAAAAATGAAGTAAAGAGAAATCACTACATACAATTTCACTCAGCTCTACATATTATGGATTACAACTATGCACAGATTTCATATCCCAGAAAATGACTATGGAGACAAAAACAGATTCAACAGTGTACATGTCTGCATTATCTCTCTTAAAAATGCATGTGTGGTTTGTAATCATGATTTATTGATAGGGTTCGACCAAGGCCCAGATTCATTTTAGCTAAATTTTGACACTTAGATGAGATGCTTAAGCATTTTGCTTCTCTCAGCAGAAAGACAGGGTCCCCTGTAGCAGTAACTAATAACAGAAACACAATTTGGAATTTTAACTAGGCAAGGCACCTACAGCAACTATCCTCTCAGTTGCTTCCCTGAGGTATCTAAAATTGCAAGAAATTAAAATGTCTATGAGACCAACAGGTGACACAGAAGAAGATGATTGGTAAGCTTGATGGAAACCAGGAGAACTGCATTCGTAAGTGTACCATGTTTCTCTTTGCCAGCATGACACTGTTCATCTCTGTATGAAAGGTGATGTTTTCTTGGACTGCCAGTCCTTCCTGTTTCAAATAAGTTCTTCAAAGAAAGCGCTATCTCCTATTGCAAACAGGCAAGGATCATGCCTAAGGTAATGTAGGCCATATTTTGATTTCGTACCTTTTGCTCATGTCGTATAATTGCGAGAATTACTTTAGTTCTAAGCAGAACTTTTCCTTGAGTTGAAAAAAAAGGTATTTTTATGACATGAGCAGAAACAGTAAAGCTCATTCCTTTTCAGTTAATGGACCATAATGGATATTCAGCTTAATTTATGGATAAACTTCACATAAGAAAGAATATAATTTTTAAATGGAAAGTGCTCTATAATTATTTTATTTAAGTTAGATTTTATAGGAAATAAATCCTTATAGCATCATAAGTGCATTGTGGTAGAAAACATAGTTTACTTGCAGGTTAAATATTTAATCTTTTAAGAATTTTCAAGAAATAATTGTTGAATAAAGTTCTTAATGCATTTAATACTGTTGTTGTTGTTGTCGTTGTTGTTGTCGTCGTTGTTGTTGTCGTTGTCGTTGTTGTTGTTACTATGTATGGCTGAAATATTGTTTTTTCTTTCCCACAGGTATTTCAGACTTTGACTTTTCCCCACTTCCAATAGGACAAGAAGGATCTGATGAGTAAATGAAAATGATAATCAACTCAGATCAATCAGTGTGTTTATTTTGCTTTTGTTTCCTTTCCCTAATTTAAAGTTAAATTCCTAATTAAGGCTAAATCTTAAAAATAAAAAAAATATTATTTTTTAAAACAGAACATTTCTTCTCCTCATAATAAGTTGGAAAGCAGCTTTCCAAAAGCTTTCACATTAAAGATTAAAAAGAGAACAAAACAAAACAAAAAAAGGCAAAAAAAAACCCCAAACCAATATTTTTCAATGAAGTAAGAGTGAGTGGGACAGTAGAGGAAAAAAAAGAGCACGAAAAAGCATTTTGGTTTTAAAAAAAGTGGTTAGAATATAATTCTGGCAAGTATGAATAAGACTGTGAAGCTCAAAGAATCTTAATTGGCCTTCCTTTCTTTTTCCTTCATAAACCCACTGACACTGGGCAGTGTGGGTCATTTTGTCCAAATCAGGGCTTCTCTGGCACCTGCTACTTACAGATTAGCATTGATGATTTATTTACTTACCTCAAATATTAAACAAACCCCTGCTGAATGTGAAAGGTTACAATATGAATCAGTTAGAGGTGAGAATAAACCAGTTGATTTGCAATACCTATGGTGAATGACACAACCAAATCTAATTAAGAGAGTCATCAGTGTACCCCCAGAGTCTAAGAATAACATCAGTTTTAATAAGCTAATTGTTATTAGTAATAGTGCAAGAGGTTTTTTCATGACCACACATGAGTTCCCCTAGAGGATATATGATTTTATTGCATTTGTACCAACGTCTAGATTGCATATTCTCTTGGTTATTGGAATGGAATAAACTGTCTGACCACTGGTACTGATTTTCTAATTCCGGTCCAATCTTCCTAACTTCAGACAGCAGAAGACATAAACAAATTTATAAAAATGGCAAAAGCCATCAACATGCCCTGATGGCTGTTCCATGGCTGATTCTGAGAATATTTTCCTCTTTGGTCACCATATGCAGCATCTCAGGACTTTCCATTTCTCCGAAAGGCTCATACTCTGGTTTTGATATCTTTTTTTTAGAGTATTAGAAGAACTTCCTTTTATAAAAGTCTGGTTGTCTTCTACTCAGTATATCTTCTGTTTCCCCGAATTGCTCATCTAGAAAATACTGCTTGAGTACAAGTTCGTTAATGTTAACTAATATGAAATATCTCAAACTGTACCCCACAAGATTAAACAGTGGCTTGCAAAAAACAGTTGCGGTTGAAATACGCCCTGTTAGCACAGGACTTGGTTGAATTGCAAACATCTGGAGCAGAGAAGGGTATCAGGCAAGACTAGTCAAAAACATGAGTCCTTACAGTGGGCTGGCCAGAAAAAACAACAAAAGTCAATTCACACTGGTAAGAAACACAAGCCACTTCTTCCACCAGGTAGATCTACTCTTCTGGGGAACTTTGGTCTAAGTAGGATAACTTACAGATTAAAAAGTATGTATTGTCCTGCAGTGATTTTTATTTGTTAACGTCTCTTGGAATCCTAGCCGAAGGTGGAAACAAAAAAAGCAACAGTAAAGACACAGTATGATGTAATAAAGAAGATGAAAAAAATTAAGAAGAGATGAAAGAAAGATGGGGGGGGGGGCAAAAATGTTTAGCGATAGATGTGTGGCCATAGACAACACTGTTTGCCTTTTCTGTCCTTTTACCCTTACAGTCTTTATAACACTGTATCAGTACACACATGCGTAAACATGTAAACGGTAAATGCATATATAACCAACAAGAAAAGAGAAAATATCCAAAAATTCAGAGCAGAACTAGGTCTTAGAGGGATCCTGCTATGGCCATTTTATTTTACCTGAAATACGTTCAAACACCTTGATGTCTACTATAAAGTTCTAGAAAAAAGCTAAATGATCTACTGTACTTGCCATCAGGTTTTATGCTGTGAAATCACTGGATAGGGAGACTTTTTCCAAGCAGATAACACAAAAAGGGACAAATCCTGATATGGCTCTCAGCATAACCATTCAAAGAGCAGCAATAATTTATATGTACGGTATTTGATGTACCATTTTTGGTCTCCACATGCTCACTTTAAAATTCAGCCAGGAGAAAGAAAAAAGTCCTTGAAACACAGCTGCAATGATCTGTATAAAATAAAGTTAGTTCTACCTAAGTATCCACATGGATGCCCTGAAAATGCCAACCAAAACAAGGAAAGAAAAGAAAAACAAGAACCAAAATGAAACTACTGAAGCTGACCCGATACAGAAAAGGTTCTCCACTTGCTTAATTTGACCATTTTAATGGAGCATGTTGTGTTTATGTTCTGGCTGTTTATGTGAGGAACTAATGAAGCTGTTTTTCCCTTTAAGGGGCCGGAGGGATTTGGGGAGTCATTGCGAGGTTAGCGTTCAGGCTAGTGGTCTGTTCAGCCAGAGAAGCTGTCGGGCGATGCCCGCGACTCGTGCTGTGCAGTAAGGCTCTGCCCAACTGCATTTCCGAAGGGACGTGTGTGTTTTATGTATGCAACAGCTGTTCCATTACCTCCCTTAAAATGACTTCATAAAGCAGAGAACCTTTTCCCAATTTATTTTAGTTGCTCTCGCTGAACAGCTTATCTGGGGCTTGATCCAAAGCCCGTGGAATTCAATGGAGAGACTTTTCATTAACTTTTTAGAGCAGCCATCAGATTCATTAGAGAAAAAGACTTTGGATTATTTCTTGTTTCCTTTGACAAAAGTCCCCATTGTCCTCAGCCATGAGCATACTATATGCTCTATTTTAGATAGAATTAAATATCAAAAGGAAAATTTCCACAGGTTCAGAGCTTTGGCTCTGTTCATGTATACGTTATGATTTTTATCCAAAGTTCAGTCCGATACTTTTGTGTGCTGATTGGGGTTAAAAATCTTGAAACAGTACTTAACTTTATAGTCATTTTTTCTAACTTTGTTAATGTTTACAGACTCCATCTGAGATAAGAAGTTAAATAGATGAGAGAAACAAAGCTTTAGTTTTGGACTGGGCCAGGAAAAAGATCATTTGGATGTAGTTTCCACTAATTGTTTTTTCCATATAAATAAGAGAGTTTTGAAAAATTTTATTTAAAAATTAAATCAAATATTTTAATAAGATGAAAATATTTTACTCTGGAAGTTCTGCAACAAAAGTTATAATTTCTTCATTTCATGACATATTTCCCTTAATAAAACAGTTTATAAACCCATTTTGATTTTCTTTGAGTTTTAAAACAGAAGTAAATTGAAATAACAATTAAAAAAAATGAAATAACAAACCTAATTCCTACCTCAGTTGCTAATAGTAATTTTCTTTCTATACCGCTGGAGTAGGTGGCTGCTGGAAATGTCAGGAATTGAAATCAAATCGCAGGCTGCACTTCTTTCTCACACTACTTGTGCCATGATGTCAGACCAGCCAAATTGTGGCCGATTGCCAGGATACTTAAAAATCCTTTGAAAAGTCGATTTCCAGTAGTTGGAAGATCAGGTTTTTGTTTGTTTTATTGGCAAGGGAGAGGAAGGCTAAATAGCTGCTACTTAAGAGTCTTCATGAGCAAACAAACAAAAAATAACATGCAAACAAAACTAGGCAGCTCTTGCTAATGTAGGATATTCCTACCTTGTCTTGTTGGGGCCAATGCAGAAAAGTTTTGCTTGTGCTCCAGAAGCAATACAGTCATGTTATCCTTGAGTTAAACCTAAATGACCATATGTATAGATATCTAAGTAGGATTACTATCTTGCACTTGATATTAAAAACCAAAAAGAAAAGAGAAGCTACAAAGAGTTGGGGAACACGTTGAGCTAACCCAGTAGTCTTTTTTTTTTTTTTTTACTGGACCTGAGGACAGTACAAAAACAAAGTAAAAATATCATGAGACTTCCTTAACAGCCTATGTGAATGCAAGCTTAAGGGCTTCCTAAACCAGGGGAGGTACTTTTGTATTTAGCAGACTTTGAATGTGTCCCATCACTACCTGGGTTTACTTTTACGGTTGGACTCAATGGTCTTAAGGGTCTTTTCCAACCTAAATGATTCTATGATTCTACTTGCACCATGTGCTAACAAAATTTGTGTTAACTTCAGCTTTGTGACTTCCTGATTAGCGCTGGTTCATGTCTGGGCAGCTGAGGGCATAAGCACTGTCTATGAAACTTCCTTTCTATTGAATTTTTATAAGAATTATTCAAAGCTTTAGGGCTTTAAATAGAACTTGAGCTATGACTAAGCCTCTGCTGAAAGACAGTGGTGATTCTGCAAGTGTTTGTCCCCTCTCTCCCCTAGAGCTTCATCCCCACATACGGATATTTTCTGCAGAGCTTGAGCAAAGGACATGCCTCCAGAGACTGAAATGCAGAATCTCAGGGAAGATGTAGTGGGAGAATGGTGTGGTTTTGCTTTGGAAAGCGCCAGGGTTTGAAAATCTGCCAGAAGCTTTTGTGTCAGGAGGAGTTTGAGAATAAAACCAGGATTTGCTGGAAGGACAATAAAAGAGAAAGAATGCAGGAGAACAGAAGGTACCATGGTGTACATTAGCGCATGATATCACTCAAAGGGGCATTTTCATTTACATTGGTTTAACTATTCCATTGAGCACATTAATCCATTTGCCCGCTGTGCTGTTCTACCCTCTTCGCTTCTCTTTGCCCTTTAATCTTTCTCTCCCCTCCCTGCTGTCAGAATATTATCTTCTCTCAGGTTCATTAGGATACAGTTATGAGAGAGCTTCTAGCCTCATTTTGTGGCTGAATCCTGCAGGTCTTACTTGGACAAAGTTGTTGCAGCCTAGTGTGACTTGTGCCTGAAAGCAGACGTCAGGATCAGCTTCTGTCAGTGTAATAAGCATGTTGCTACTAGGGTCACAGCAGTGCCTAAAAGGGCCAGAAGTGAGGACCCTGCTGTGCTGGATGCTGCACATGTCTACCAGGAGCCACTGTCTCACAGTTTTTCAGCAGTCTAAATACTGCTGATTTCCTCTGAAGGTGGGAATGCGAGACATAGTAAAAGGGATGAATGCCACGAAGGATGGAAGTCGAGATGTTACTGACACCTTCACAGGACAAATCATCTGTCCTTTCTCACTCCTCTTTTAAGATGAAATGAACCTCCTCCTGAACACATGCCCATGAGAAGAGTAGTCTGTAGTCATATTTAGACATCTAATTGTTTGATATCTAAGACAGGGCAGACACATCCCTTCTTGTGTGTGGGAAGTGACCACAGCCTCTAGTTTCTAGTGAATGACGCAGTACTGGGGCAGGAACATGAAGGGCTGAGCATGTAAGAAAGTCAATTTTAACTGCATATAATTTGTGTCTTGCAAGAGCTAGTAAGTTATGAAGACATATGAAGAAATAAAACAATAGAGTAAAATATTAAGGGGCTTTATGAGAAAGAGATGGGCATAACTGAATTGTCATGGGCGTAAGTTAAGTGTATGAAATTATCTCAGTCACATCTTAAAAATTGTCTTTTTAAAAATAAGTTAATATGTCATATAGATTAAATAGCTAATCATCAATTTTGTGAGCAGATCTTTCCTTGGAACAGGGTGAGGGAGGAAGTGGGAAAGGAAGAGGAAAAAGAGAGTGCTGATGAACCAGTGGGACAGACCCAGAAAGTTGCTCCTGAGGCCTCAGAGTTAATTTGGATGATCTCTGGGGAGAGCGGCATAAAAAAAGCTGTGAAGAAGTAAGGGTCAGTCAGTACCAACTGCCAAAAACAGTCCACACCCTCTGCAACCAGAACGTGAAACCCTCGTGAATAGCACCTTGCACCCTCAGCCGCTCTTGGTTTCCCAGGCATACTATGGAGGTGCAAGAGACTTCTGATGTGCATTACACTGCAGAACTCAGGTCAAAGCTATCAACCTGGTGCTGGTCCTATTTTAAGCTCAATTTAAATATCAATGAAATCAAGGAAGATGTTTTAAAAAATAATTTTTATTTTATAATTTTTATTGTCTTGTTTCTCCAGTTGCTATTGATATCACTGAAGTAGAGGTGCACTGCTGTAAACTGTCTGCAAAGCGAGCACCCGTTGCCCTGAGATTCCTATCAATGCAGGAGGTTGCAAATGTGGCTTATGCTAGGAAGTTTCTACGCCTTTCCAAAGTGAATTCATAGATGAGATCTCCAACCACTGCATAGTCTGAGCAAGCAAAAATGTTTCTAAAAGTGTAAAATGAATTTCTGATCAGGTATTTTGCTTGGTGTGAGTGAAAAATCTTTAAATTATTTATAAGATATGCCATTCTTCTTCTGAAGATGATTATTCCAGAGGAATTTTGCAATATAAAGTTGTTAATGATATGGGAAGAAGTATAGAAAGATCTATTAATTTCCCCCTCCTAAATTCTGATGTAAGTTTGTCCTCTGAGTCATGTGTATTTCAGTTTTATCCTTTGATATGCCAGTTATTATTTAAAAAATCACATTAGCAAAGGTATAAGAATGATTTCTTAGTTTAAATATAAGGCTTTGCTAATCTTTACCATTTATTCAACACTTCTCACTCCTTTTATCCATTAGGCATGCAGGTTAAGGCAAGCAAAAGGAAATTGTTTTGTTTTGCTGTACTATGTCACGCTTCATCAGAACAGGTAATTCAGTTGTGGGACTTATTGCTACAAAATGTAGCGTGGGCCAAAAGTACAAATGAGTTAAATTGTTTTTAGGTAAATTCATTTGATGAACCCAGGAAAAGTCCATTATGAAATGTTAAGCAAAATAGTATAGATGCAAAGTCTGGCTCTGGAAATCCTTAGGATTTTGTCATTCATACTGCCAGAACCTGAGAAGGGGTAGCAAAGGTAAGCGTTACTGGTCATCTTCTTCTCTTCTATCCAAACCTGCTACTGGCCACTGTCAGACATGTGACACTGAATCAACTAAACCTGTGTGTGACCTGTTTAGCTATTTTTATATTATGTCTTTACAATGGAAGTGTGGAAGCATCATTATTCCTGTTTTACAGGAGAGAAAGACCAAGCATAGAAAATGATTCACTCAAGGTCATGCAATACGTCATCTGTGTCAGACAGACAAGTCAATTTGGTCTATGTTATATTCCACTGTTTGCACAACCTGACTTTGCTCTCAGGATTCAGTGTGGAGCAAAATTTCACTTCTTCAGAGAGGAAATCCAGCTGTAAGACAGAGAAGACTGCTTTCTATAAGCAACACGAATAGGAGCGCAGAAGCACCATTGGGCTCGGACACCAGACTCAAGTTTGAAGCAGTTCCTTGTGTCCTAAAAATCCAGACACAACTGCATCCTATGCAGAAATAAACAGAGCCAGTGACTTCAGAGGTCAAAACATGGGAGAAGTTTGGAGTTGATACTGTGGAGGAATAGGCCTAACACTTCAAGGCTTGTAGCCTCCAGTTCTTGGATCTGAGTGCCTAAAACTTCGTCAAAGTTAAGATCAAGCTTAAATTCTGAATTTCAAAACCTCAATTCCAGTGCCTGATTTTTTAGTATGAAATGCTGAATGTGAATCAGAAGTAGAAGAAATTATTTTATATAATTTTATAACAAAGTTGTAGCATAAAATAAAATGCTGAAGTATAAAATAGATTATCAAAGTCCCATAGGTGGCTGTTGTGCAGTTTTTCTGTTTTGGGTTTTTTTTAAGAAACTAATTTTCAGGATATTTTTGGAGGGTGCTGTTGTTCTGAAGGAAATAAAGTCAGTGGAGAGATTGTAGTAGGCAGCAATTTGTGTACACACATTGTAATAAGTATATGAAATGTATTGTCCCCTTAAACCTTAATCTTAAAAAAACTTAATGACTTTTACATTATACTAAATGCTCTTGTCTTCTAAGGCATGATGAGGGACATTTTAATATTATTTTTTCTTCTGATTTGTACGATTCGGATTTTTTATTTTGATTCATATGAAAACAAACTAGTTTAAGGTCAATTAGTTAACTTTTTTAAAGCAGGAAAATAAAAAATATTGTGGTGTTTTGTTTTTTCTTAAATGTATTTCTTTACTGTTCCTGAGAAAATATTTGATATATTTCTGACGTTTTTTGAATGGAGCAAAAGTTATGTTATTTTACTTGTACACATCTTTTCTGATATCCCAGTCCCAAGCAAACACTAAACCATCAGTGAGCTTCATAGTTTTAAATTATTCACTCAGCTTATAAAAAACAACAACAACAAACCTGAAACAAACAAAAAGTTGAAAATTAATATTGCAATTGCAAAAAAATAAACAAACATGGCCCCCTATATGGGAATGTTACCCTACCACAAAACCATGAACTGTGAGGTTGAAATGAGCAAAACAAAACCCAACCATCGCAGAAGTGAGGTTATGAAAGTCTTCTCTTGCATTGACTGTGAACTGTTTGGTGTTGAAACTTGTGATGCTTATGTCTGCTTGTCTCTTAAGATGAAACATGGTGATAACTATATTACTTTCTATGGGCTGGAAGTTGAGGTAGAAACCGTGTGCTTTGAAGTGTTGACAAGTATTGAAGAGTTTCTGCTAGTGAAAAGTGTGTGTGAAGGAGCAGAGAGTCATGGCTTATATTTTCCGTGCTGCATGTCTTCACATTAACAGCTAACTGCTGTGTCTGTACATATGAATGCAGCCAAAGATCATTATTGAACAGTCCTGGAGCATAAAATTTCCACCTGTCCTGCCAGAAGGAATTGTCTTTCTATTTTATGCTATTCAATTGAACTGACCCTCTAGGAGAAGAATTTCTCCCAAACCAAGAGAAACCAAATATAATTGCTGCAGGACTGGATGTCTTCTCAAAACATCAAAACACCAGTTTCCATAATATCAACATTTGGGGGAAGATTTAAACCCAGAAAAGTTAGGAAATTTGGCATAAATACTCCCAGTCACTCTGTAACTCATTTTTCTATGTCAAAAAGAAGAGGACATGATGTTATTTGCCATATGTGTTCCTATATCATAGGCTGGCGAGCTGAGGTTAGACTTGCAGTGGGAACCTCCTTAATTCTGTGGATTTAAATCAGACCTATAATGTTGGTATAACAGTCAGCAGTGTCCTCAATGTACAATTTGGTTTGATGTGAGATTCTTTATCTGTGAGTTGTTGCTATGGGAGACTATAACAACTTCTACTGAGAGAGTAAAAAGGATTCTGTTTGCATATTTAAAAATATACACAGATGGAATATGTACATATACAAGCACACACAAATACACATGCATTTGTACACATAAATAGACATTTATGTCTATTTTTATATTTACATTTATATAAATTGTCCATAAGAAAAACAATGTCTAACTGGACCATACTTATTGACGCATCCTTATAAACCAGAAAGAAACAGGAGTGCTGGGGTTTTATTCCATTAAAAGACTGAATCCTAGTGGACAGTGCATTGTCTGGAGGGGAGCTCATTAAAAGTGGACTGTAATTGAGGCAGTAATATACTCTCTTTACTATTTTTTTTCCCCTTTTCCGCAACAGGAAAGGCTTTACAAAGAACTCAGCATATTGGCTGCTGAGGGCTTTTGACAATCAAGGTCCATCTGCTCAGTATTGTGCAAGATGAAAAATACATATAGTCTGAGCCTTGGAGAGTGTATAATATGATCTGATCTAGGTAGGTACTTCACTGACTATCCATTTGACACATGCGGTGACCAGATCTGGGCATAGAAATGCAGTATTTGCATGAATTTCCTGACATATGCTATGATAAGGATTCAGAACCTCTTGAGCGTACCACTACTGAATTTTTTCATTGATTGCTGGACTAGACAAGCCACTCTTAGTGCTAGAGAAGCAGTTAGTGTATAACAGATAAATACTTCTAAAGAGATCCTACACATATGAGTAGCTAATTGCAATTGAAATTGGTAGAAACGTGGATCTTGTGCAGCTTTAGGGCTTAAGGCTTGTTTTTAATTTAAATCTCCTGTTGAAATAAATGCATATAAATATGTATTTTTAAAAACCTTCTGCATCCATCATTTTGGAAATGAGACTAAAGTTTTTTGCCTCCTTTATGTGTGTCTTTTCAGAGCAGGGTCTAATGACTTTACTTTCCAATATCTTAATTTGGGTAGAAATATCCTGGCCACCCTTCAACTGAACGGTTATAACCACTACTTCAGATAGCTTTCTTCTATTGATCCAGTGGCTCTGTTTTCTGAAAAGGGCTCCCTTACCTATGTGTGGGTAAGCACATAGAAAATTATATGTGCAAGAGAGTCTTACAAAACACAGTGATTAAAATCTCGCAACTTGGTTTTCAATACATCTTCTAGCAAGGCTGAGAGATACAACATTAGCTTTGTGGATACCATAATAACATGATGCCTGGTACCTCTGGTGTCATTAAGTAACACTTACATTAAGACTCACTGTATGGTTTTACTACCCATCATAAATCTGAGTACTATGAAATGGAAATCTAATATCAGAAACTTTCTCCCACTGAAAATAAACTGTTAAAGCCTGGTTGCCTTCCTCACTCTACAAATAGAAAAAGGGCTGTCCCAACACATCTGCTGGTAACACCCACTGAAAGCCAGCTTACTTTACAGTAAATAAGTATATATAAGTATAAATAAGTATAAATAAGTATATATAAGTATATAAAATATATAAAAGCAACAATTCCTTCCCTGAAAGGCCACTACCATTCCATGTTTCAGCACAAGAAAAAACTAATAACTCATATGAGTTCAGAAAAGGTACCTTGTGAAATTAAAGTTGAGTTTTCACAGAATCACAGACTCACAGAATGGTTGAGCTTGGAAGGGACCTCTGGAGGTCATCTGGTCCAACCCTCCTGCTACCTAGAGCCAGTTGCACAAGACTAGTCCAGGCAGTTACAATGGAATTTTTTCAACAATTTTCTTC
This sequence comes from Aptenodytes patagonicus, assembly GCF_965638725.1. NCBI lineage: Eukaryota > Metazoa > Chordata > Aves > Sphenisciformes > Spheniscidae > Aptenodytes > Aptenodytes patagonicus. The sequence continues at coordinate 8,026,396 of NC_134982.1, read as the reverse complement.
CAATGCAATAATTAACAGTAACATAGAACTTCCATTGAATCTGCCTGGGATCTAGTCTAAATGCGGAAAACAAGGAAATTTCCAGTGCTGTGTATAAAAACCTGACATTATACATAATTTATATGGCCAAAATCCTGAACAACGTTAAACTGCAACCAGCATGGTCTGTCATTCTACTTTAATCTTAGCTAATCTATTAAAGTATTTATCAGCACAGTATGTAGGGGATACTGGGGGGTCTAATGCATAGGTCTAGCTCTAGGCCATGTGCCTTCTTAACTAATTTAAGGATGTATGTGGGATTTAGATGGAATGGAAGCTTTGTGCTGATTCTTTGCACAATGTTTTGCTCCTTCCATTGACAATAATTGCATATGCCACTGCCTGTTTCAAGCATTATAGTTTTGTTCTCTATTTGTCTACTGTCTCTTCCTCTTCCCTATTCCCCAGAAGAAAATTAATAACAATAATTTCAGTAGTGTCTCCAAATTAGCATGACAAATTTTCTCCTTCGTTAATTAAGCTAAGTGAATAGGGGAACTTGGAAAGTAAAGGAGCATTTTCCCTCTCTTTTTTGATCACTCTTAACCTTCTACCAGCAACAGGCTGATCAGAACTTAAAGTTTATTGTTACAAATACTTACACATAAAATTCTGACTTTGGTTCCTTTTTTTCTTTCTTTTTTTTCCTCTCTGTGATGAAAATCCTTGTTTGCTTCCCAGTGTTGTCCAAAAATGGGCTGGATTCATGGGGGGGGAAAAAAAAAAGGTTTTCTTAAGTGTTTATTTTTAACCATAATTTCAAATTTGGTAAGAAATGCAGCAAACTTTGACCAAATATTCAATGAAAATACTATGTCTATGTAAGCAGAAGTGTTATGTAGATAGCTACATAGCTAGATACAGAGACAGACTTCTTTTCATTTAATAGATCAATGAAAACATTAATTTAATTGGAAGTCTTGATCTTCAGATAATGATAATTGGAGTAGATTAATTACAGTTAATGGGACTATGTCAGTTTACACCAGCTGAAAATCAGTTCCACTTTTTTTTTCCTTCTGAAAGAATTGGACTTATTTTGTGCTTAAAAGATGAGTAGTGGGTTTTTTTTAATTCGTTAGTGAAGAATGAAGAAACATGCTGCTAATGACAATTTAAAAAGAAAGTGGTAAGGAGGACAATTCAGCAAAATCAGTTTTTTGCAATGAGATCCTTTTTTCCAGAGTATTTTTGACCTTACCGATTACCTGTTTGTTTGTTCATTTGTTTTAAGGAAAGTCACACCGTGCATAGCCATTTAGATTTTCATTGAATACCCCAATATTGTATCTTGTGGTAGAACAGCATCCAAATATTACGCTTCTGCCAGCTTCCCATAGCATCCTGGTTTCTCCTTGTTACAGTCTTCCTCCATGAACTGATGAATCAGCTTCTTCCCAGACTGTGACAGCAATGTGGAAAGTCTTGCTCTGGAGTCATACCAATGAATTTATGTCCAAAGTAGACAAAAGTTTTCATCAGAATAGGAAGCACTTTTAGGCAGTGTTTCCACCTCTCAGTATTAATGAGATATACAGCTCTGTTTCTGAATCATTCCTATTGTCAGGAAATAATGTCACAAATCCAGACCGACATTCAGAAAAGTATGAAAAGGTATACTTAGCTATAAATATATAACTGATTTAACTGAAATGTAATTCCATTTCAAGTACTTCTCAAGATCTCTTTTGGACTTAAACACCAAAGTCTACTGAGGTTTCAGAAAGAAAACATACCATAAAAACCCCATAAAACTTAACATGAAGTAACGTAATGTAGCGTAACATAATGCAACATAATGTAACGTAATGTAATGCAACGTAACATTACGTATAATAATGGAAGGTAAACCCTGGCCTTTCCAGCAGAGAATAGTATTTTCATGAGTTAAAAATTCTCTGCATTCCAAATGAAAGAAGCATTTTATAGTAACCATTATGAAGCAAAGGCATACAGTGAATAGCAGCCCAGGAGAATAGCTAACTTTAGCTCTAACAATGGCCTTTGAGTCATCTACTCAGCTCCTTTTTGTGACTTGATGTTATTAAAGTTTTTCTATCAGTCTCTTCTTAAAGTTTTGAAAGGTCCAGACACTCAGAGGCTTCCTAACAGAAGCCATGTATGTACTTGGATTAAAGTGCCACGCTCTTAAAAAAAAAAAAAAAAAAAGTCCTTAAAATGTTTAATTTATTTTTGGTTAAGGATCCTTATCATAAATAATAATCAAGTGTTTCTTTTATCCCCATTGCCGTTATCCATAGCTAACATGCACAATGGTCAAGTGTCATGAGTGCAATCCCTGAAGTTAAAAGATCTATTTCACTCCACCTCCTTGCCCTTTGATAAGCTAGTAATTCAGGTTGACCACCACCATGATGTTTGAATTTTCCAAAGTGATTTCTAATTTTGGAAATCCCCATTTTGATTGTGGTCAGCAATGCCTACCTATTCCCTAATTTCAGAGGATCTGAGCAATAATTCATAGAGAAAACTGTGTGTGGTGGATGCTCAGCATCTAAGGTACAGGTCAACAGCTCAAACCTGGTGACAGCTAACATTGTGGTCATTGCCTTCACTGCATCTCATGTGTGTCAGCCGTTAACTGCATATATTACCATGCTTTAAGAAAGTAGGATAAAAAAAAAAAAAAAAAAAGCCCAAAACTGTGATACCAAGTACTAAGTAGTAGATTCTGTGGCAGTATATCTATGTCCAACAATATACTCAACTTCTATTTATTTAACAAAAATACAAGGCAAAGAATCCCGTGCAACGAGATCCAACAAAGAAACAAACCACAAGCAAAACTTACTAATGGATATGTAGATTTTGGATCACAGAAGACTTAGCACAAATGACAAATGTCAGTTAGGATAATAATTGCAATAAATGCTTCTGTTCATACTTTAGCACCGGGTATAACACATAATAGTTTTATAATCTTGGAAAGAGGAGGTTGTTACCTCATATATACTCTCGGGTAAGAGTGTGGATGTGGACAGTAGGAGAGTAGCTGATCTGCTAATCTAATAACCTATGTCTATTTTACTAGGTATATATGTAATATTATGTTGTATAAACCCCTTTTCTTTCGTGACTCAGGTCAATGTGGGTTTTGAATAAATTAAAGTGATTTTTACTTTAAACTCTGATTGTTCTTTACCTTATATTTTCTGTTGTCGTATATAACATGGAAAAGTCAGTAGATGTAATGTTAGAGATTATCCAAAGGGATAAGAAAGTCTGTGGTCTGTAATTAATAATACTGTCTTTCTTTTTATACCAGCAGATCTCAAAACCCGTTAAAATGTATGGCTAAATGCAACTAATCTATTTCACAGGCTAGAAAACAAAGGCACAACGACAAACTCAGGGGTAGGTCCACTTCTTCCAAGTACCAAGCAATGTGCTGTCACCACAGCCACACTGCCTCTCACTGAAGTCCCACTTGGTTTGGTTAGAGGTAATCACAGAGCACGAAGTATGAGCATATTTAAAATCTTTCTCAGATGAGGGCATGAATTTATTCACTTGCTTTCATAGTGTCCATTTCAAACTCCAGAGGCCAGACTCATTGGGATGTTTTACAGTACATCTATTAACCTTGTTTGGCTGATAGGATTCTTTGTCCTGTGTTTATGATACATTTTTAATTGAATTTGGCACGGTTGTGGCAATAGCTTAGGTTCGTCAATTTTCAGTCTGTCTGCTGTATAATACTTGGGGGTTTTAATTAATTTCAACACCTGAGTTTTGAGGCTTTCACTTTCTTGTGAGAGGTTATGTTTTAGGAGCAGAACAAATCATTTGACAAGGCAACAACATTATGGATTTTTTTTTTTTTTAAGCATCTCATGTGACTTGTAATAAATTTAAACCAAATACTGAAATCTTTTACAAAGTTAAACCCAAACTGAAGCTTTCTGGATTCAGCCTAAGTAACACAGAATCAGAAGAGCAGAAAGCTTTGTGCAGAAATCTCCCTGTGCTGTTCTGAAGCATATGGAGAAAAATAAGGGCCCTGTCTCTGAAAATGTCTAACAAAGATTTTAAAGCATTGGGTAACTGGCTGATTGATTACACAGAAGCAGAAGACGACGACTGTTTCCCTGTTTTATGTATGCCATCCAAGAGTATAGGTACTAAAATACCTTAACATTTCTATGTTGGTGAGGAATAAATAGAGAGCAACTGTAATTAATAACTATTAAAGCTGTTTGACTGATCATATCTTCTGGCTTGCAAAATCTTTTATGTGCAGGTGTGTGCATTAATGGAATCCATTAAATTCATATATTTCAACAGATAGTAATTTACGATCTTTTATAAGATCTGTCATGAAACACAGTCAGAGATATAGAATTGTCTCAGTGCATTACATAGCAAATTGTACTCCCCTTTCCTCTGAAATGACTTGACTTTAGAGACTAAATATGAATGTCAATGCATTGGACAGCCACATTAGGTATACTTTTTGCTCTACCATCGCCTGGGAATATGTGGAATAAACCTTTTATCACTGGCAAAGCTGAGAACAAGAGTGAACAATATTCAAAGTGGCTGGAGGAAAAAATGTGTGGGAGTTCTATCTATTTCACTTTATACATAAAAAGAGAAAGAGATTGAGTGTGTAACCCTCATTTATGAATTGTAATGGCCCTCCTATGAGTTGCTAACTATTCTTTTCAACTTGTATTCGTTACTTTTTTTTCCCTCTTAGTCCTTTCATAGACCCTAAGAAGATGAAGAGACAAGCCATTTTTTTAGGCACTCCACATCAAATTCAGAGGCCTATTCAGCTCTGGATAAGTATACAAATCTCTCATTAATGTCAATAATAAAGGTTCTTTCTTTTGTCCCAGAGAAACACAAGCTGCAAGTATGTGAGGTAAAAAAGGGAAATAAGGGCTGGTTAGAACAGAAAACAGAGGGAAAAAATAGTCTTATGCTCAGACTTTAATGAGTTAGTGGAGGATTATAGGTAAACTATATCAGCTCTTAAAATACTACTGACAAATCTCTCAGGGAGGCTTTTGTCTTGCTTGTCTACTTAATAGCACATTGAGATTATAATTAAGTATAGACGGTCAACATATTAAATGGATTAGTATCTGCTGCATATATAATCTTCATATACTTATCTAATTATACATTTATTAGGGAGGAGCTATAATACTATCACATAAAGCTTGAACTTTCGTCTCTTTTTTTGTAAACGAATTCACAATTTAAAAAACTCTGCCATACTTCAGCTGTTAAATATGACAGGTCATTAACCTGGGAAAATCCCATCTCACTGGAGTTTGTATCCATTATCCTAAATGCAGACCAACAAGCTAAACCCCTAAAGAAAACAGATAAAACAACTTCTTGGTCACTGTTGTCTCCTGCTGATTTCTATGTACCTGGGACCTATTTTGTCTGTAGGATGTTTGTCTATAGTTCAATGTCACAGAATCGTTGGTAGTAGGTGACCTTATTACTTTGGTTTTGAAGGAAAATGAAGGGATATGATTGAACAGAAGGGGAAATGGCATTGAAATGAATCAGAGTAACTTGATGGAAGGGACAGAAGAGCAAGACAAAACGGCTCAAAAGTAGAGACTTAAAAGTAGTGTATGAGAAGGTAAAAGTGTTGTCCTTCCCCTTTGTGGATTGTTCTGGAGGACAGAAGGAAAGAAAGTGCTATGTGAGATGTCCAAAATTTGATATATTTCAGAGCTAAGTAAACAAAATGATCAAGGACTTGTAGGCAATGAGTCATGAGGAAAGACGAAAAAGAATAATCTGCATTGTTTGGCTAACGCTGACTAACAGGCAATCTGTAAACTTTCTTCAAGAATGTAGAAAGAGGTTCTTTAATTTATCTGTCCGGATTTGTAAGGACATACTATGAAAGGGAACTTCTGAGATGCTTTCAGGATAAGTTACAAAAACAAGCATTTAACTGAAACTATCACCTTAGCAACGAGCTGAGCACAGAAAAAACGATATTTTAGAAGAGCGCAGTGTTATGAAACAAACAGTTATGGGACGGAAAGAAGGTCTCTTTAATGCAGAGCGCAGCTGGACTGTGAAAAAATCTGGGGAAGTGATGAAAGCTCCCAGACTGGCTAGCAAATATATACAAAAGAGAGACTCCCATGCTGGCAGTAATGATCCAGAAGACCCAAAGCCATATCCTCAGGTAGTGGATGTCACTCAAATGATTTTTGTGCAACTAGAACAGGTGATGATTTCACTTAACTTTTTTTTTTTTTTTTAAATACAGATATTGTGAAGGAGATGACAGGCCAAAGTAGCATGATTATTTGAAGATAATGCATTTCATCAATCCTGCTATAGCTCTTATATGTGTGCGTGTTTATGCCTATACATATACATTTATAAATAACATTATCAAAGAACTGAGGTGAGGGTTTTGGATTCAGGAAAACTTTTTGGAAATAACCCTTCATCCACAGTTTCTACTGCAAAAAAAAGCTGTTATTATAGCTGGAACAAAGAAAGGGCTTGAAAATTGCGTTCAAACAAAAAGGCACAAGGGGAGGTGTAGCATGGCATAAATTGCTCTCCCTCTGAGTTTCACAAGTCCATATTTTGGGGGAAATAGCTGCTGGTGTGCCTGCATTCAGGTCAGTGACAAAAGAAGGAAACTAAGAGTAATGTGTGTGAAAGGGAAGTGCTGGTTTTCCCAGGTGTTTCCATCATTCCTCTTCCTTCTAAACCACAAGTGCCTAGGATTTTGAGATGCCTTAGGTAAGCAACTCAGTCTGCAGGGTTGACAATGAAGAGTTTGGAGGAGCTGTAACTGTGAAAATAAGAATGAAGGGCAGTTGTAACTTTGGACTGACATTGAGAGCTGCCTTAAGAGAAGCTTGATAAGGTCAAACTAATAACCTTGGGAGCTGCTCAAGGGGAAACCAAATTCTGGAGCTGTGAGACACTTTGACAGATAATTAGCACAAGACAGGGCAAGTACCCCACCACAGAGAAAGTAAAATCACAATCACAAATAGAACCGAACCTGAATTAATCAAAATAATGGACCAAATGTTTGCCCTTGAACCCACAAAATAGTACCAAGGACGGAATTAGGTCCATAATTCTTAAATGAATGGAGATTCACTCAGCACTATATGAGTCAATGACAATAAAATACATGCATCTGGTGACAGCTGCTGTATTTTGGCTTCTTTGTAAGGACTGAGGGATATTGCTAAGTGGCACATGTGATACACCTGTAGAAATTGAAATATTTTTGTTTTCTGTAGTACATTGTAGGATTGCTTGCCTGGCCATATGGGTTTCTGATAATTTCATTCCCATTGTGTAGACTTGTCCACTGGATGCTTGACTGATAGCAGTTCATTTCATACAAGCTGCCATTCAACAGATGATAATGACTTACTGCTTATATCCAAATACTTCTTGCAGTGTCCTGCTGACAGGCCTAGCCTTTCTTTCTCTCCTTTTTTATTTTCGTGGGTATATTTCTTAGCTGTCAAGCCTTATATCTTTACCTCCTCTAGACTCTCCAAGGCCCCTTACTATTGGATCAGACTCTATTCAGTCTTCTGAATCTCCAGAACGTCTTCCGCAAAAATGGGTGTTTAGAAGGCACAAGAGAAACTGCAAGAAGCAGCTATGGCAATTTGCACCACCTCTTTCTAGTCCACTTCACTTTGAAGATTGCCTGTGTCATAAAACATTTCAATTTTCCACCCTTTTTAATTAATACACAGGTATTCAGTGCCACTTATGATATAAAAATTTGCCTATATAATAATCTGTAGCACACTTCTGATCTAAATTTACCTCTGCCAGAATTTCTTTTGCAAATTAAAGGATATCCAAACCCTGAATGGGACACAGAGGAGGTCCTCCTTCACCTGGCCTGTTAAAAATCTCATGTATGTTTGTCTTAATACATCAGTAATAGCTAGTGTGCTTGCCTGAATAGTGAATCAAGACTCCAGCCTTGCTATTCCTAAAAATAAGTATCACTTTCATGAAGAAATCTTACATCTCTCTGAAAACTTGAGAATAGGTAACACTGACTTTTTTCCTTCCCCCCGACCTCTCCACAATGATATGTTCATTATGTTACTGCTAGAGCAACATGAACAATGCAGGGCTTGATTCATACAAGGCAGCTTGTTAATTGAGTCTTTCAGGTTTTTTAACAGGAACTGGGACTTAGTTTCCTTCTGTATTCTTTTTCAGACCTTTGAATTTCACTTTTCTAATCCTTATCCCTAAAGTTTTTGGTACATTTCAAAACTGCACTTAGCTTTTGAAAACTTATCATGAAGCCAAATAAAACAGGGTCACAGTAGAGAGGTTTTGAGGAGGACAAGTGTAGAGTTTATGTCTTATTCACCAAGATTCTTGAAGCCCACGCGTTATTTTAAAGTTGTTCGTGAAAACATTAGAGAGGCTATGCCATGTTAGACCAAAACTCCATCTACTCCAGTATCCAATCCAATAGTAGTAACCCTGATGAGAGTACAAGAACCAGATCTGTACTTCATAATGCTTCCTTGGCATATCCTGCACTTTTCAACAACCTGCAGATCAAGGTTTTCCTGAGACAGAGGTGGTGTCTTTAATTTTAAAAGTTTGAGATTTGTAACTTGAGTCTTCATTGCCCATCATCCTGTGCAAAGTGGAAGTAAAATGCTGTCATTCTGATCAGGCTGCATTTTCCACTGACGCAAATGACAACATCAGAGGTAAAGAAATGGCAAAAGAGGCACTCAGCCTGAATATGCTTCTCCCTTTGATTACACTTCTGATAAATATTTACTACAAGCAGTTTTGTGTTAGAGAAAATTTTGAAAGGGGAGGGGATGTATAGCAGAAAAGTTGAGTTATTATTATGATTTATTTATTTATTTTACTTTGCCATGCAAAGTGCAGCATAAGATCTTTGCAAAACTCTAGCAAGAATTTTCTGTGTGCAAGCCAGAGACAATATTTGTAATACTTCTGTTTATCTGTGTATCTCCCAGCAGACCTGTTTGTAAGTCTGCTTCTGTGCACATTTCTTTGTGTATATCAGTCCGTTTTTCTTCCTGCTGCCTCTCTCTCTTTCTTTTGTTATGTATGTGATGTCTCCTTCCAAATCCCTTATGCTTATTTTCCAGACGCATTTATTTATGTTCCCTCGCTAATTGAAAATCTCATATTTGAGGTTATTATTCTGATTGATGTCTGTCATTTTGATCAAGCAGTTGCTCACAGATGCTTTGTTAGAACAATTTTGCTTGTTAGTTTATCACCATCCATCTCCCTGCTGACCTTCTGTGATGTTTGGTAGCAAAACCATTAAATATCTCCCGCAAACAGAGAGACAATTGGCCATCCTCTCACATGCACATAGCTGTAGCTGCAACTGCAAAACCCTGGACATTCAGCTGCGTGGGCAGGTTCCATCTCAGACTGTAATGGAGATTTCTTCCTAGACAGTGGAACAGGGAAAATTGCTTGTCATAATGCAGTAATGTTATTGTTCTTCCTTCCAGTTACATGCTTTGGACACTTAAGAAGTAAGAGGTGATTCTGCCCCTCTACTCTGCTCTGGTGAGACCCCACCTGGAGTCCTGCGTCCAGCTCTGGAGCCCTCAGCATAAGAAAGACACGGACCTGTTGGAGCGGGTCCAGAGGAGGGTCACAAAAATGATCAGGGGGATGGAACACCTCTCCTATGAAGAAAGGCTGAGAGAGTTGGGGTTGTTCAGCCTAGAGAAGAGAAGGTTTCAGGAAAACCTTATTGCAGCCTATCAGTACTTAAAGGGGGCTTATAAAAAAGATGGTGGCAAACTTTTTAGCAGGCTTGTTATGACAGGACAAGGGGGAATGGCTTTAAACTAAAGGGGGGTAGATTTAGCCTAGATAGAAGGAAGAAATTTTTTACGCTGAGGGTGGTGAAACACTGGCCCAGGTTGCCCAGAGAGGTGGTGGATGCTCCGTCCCTGGAGACGTTCCAGGTCAGGTTGGACGGGGCTCTGAGCAACCTGATCTAGTTGAAGATGTCCCTGCCCATGGCAGGGGGGTTGGACTTGATGACCTTTAGAGATCCCTTCCAACCCTAACTATTCTATGATTCTATGGTTCTGTGATTCTGTGGTTATGTATTCTACCAGGTTTTTGCTCAATAGCTGGCAGTTCAACTCCTCAATCCAATACAAACTTTGTGTGTCTTCTGAGAAAATAAAGTTAATAAAAATAACAGAAAATGAAAACAACATTTAAGATTAAGTCTACTAAAATCTCAGATTCTCATTTTTGAAGCTCAGATTTTCAAAGCTGCTGCACTGCAAACTCATGAGTATTTCTGACAGAGAAGTTCCCTTGATATCTAAAGTTCTGCTCTGAGCATGCCAAGAACTCTGGTCTTGACAGAGTGAAATATCTATTTTATGCCTAAATCCTCCCGAGATTCACAAAACAGGCATGTCTCTACCTGTCTTCTGTGAAGGACTTGCTCCCACAGTTATACACTGATATGTATTAAGTATTTATTGGAGCATGTGTTCTTCTCCCACATGACTACCCAACCCAATAGACAAAGGAATCTTGCTTATTCATTCTTTCTGTCTGGCTTGATGAATATTTTATTTTATCTTGCATAGTGGAATAACTTCAAGAAAGAAAATCAAAGAATATGTACCCAAGAATACCCAATAAGACAATAGTTAGAATTATCTCCCAGGAAAGAGGACATATGAATTCAAGCTCCTGAGCCAGAGGTAGAACAACCCCTTCTCCTCCCATTGCTATGTTGTAAAAGAAAGCAATACTTCCTATCACATGTTACTTGGAGGTCAGCCTTATGGGCATGTTTCAAGAACACCCTGAGACTTTACCAGGAGTTTGTGGGCTGAGTATTTTATGGGAATGTTCTTTTAAAGCCATGAAGTTCATTTATACAGTAACTACCAGTATTTCATACGAAATGGCCTTGAGCAAAATGGCTAAGATCATGAAATGGTGACTGAAACCCGGTATTTTTCTTCCTGTATTTAAAGCCCAGTCTTCTGAATGAGTTCTTTCCCTCTCAAAACAGCCCATAGCCCTAGTGTTTGGGCTTACTTGTTCTTAATGAGATTACTTGTTACTTGTTCTTCATGAGATTGGCTTGAATCCTTGCAGCAGGAAGGAAGGAATTTTGAGTCTCCCACATCCTGTTCAGTCATTTGATCTCCTTATCTAGACTATTCACTAAAATGTACAGCTCCTCTGCAGGACATGTATTTAATTCACCCACCTTTCATTTCTGAAGAGCAGGAGAGGGTTGGGGATCTAAATCCCAAGTGAAGGGTGGAAGTCAGCTGTAGCCATAAGGAAAGTGCCTTTGCCTTGCAGAAATACAATTTTCATCCATCTCTCTATTTCAAGTCATCACTTTTGGTCAGAAATATGTGTGTTAACTTTAGGGGAGCTCTCTTCATCTTACAGCTGTTATGGATCTGTTTTTGCAAGGTTATTTAGTTCACAGTCACAATGGAAGAGCAAAGAGAAACCCTGAGAGATGAAAATGCAGGAAAAATGCTAAAGGAAATAACAGACAAGAACTTCATGGAAAAAGTGAAGAAATTAAGAATGAAAGATCCTTCTGGGAATACTGTTCAAAATACTTCTTCACTGGTTTATGACAATTAGTTGAATGCTAATAAAGACACCAGATGTAATGCACTTGTAGTAAAAATTTTAAGGATCTTAGTTTAATTATGTACTACAAGGGTAGAAACATATCTTTTAGTTTATTTTTTTTAATGTTTTCTCCAAAACCAAAGCTTCCTGGAAGTGATGAGAAACACTCCTTGTATGGGGTTTTCTTTACAACAAGATATCAGTAAGTTTAAGTTGTTTTTCCTGATATTTTATTTATCCTCATTGACTCATTAACATTTTCTGAGGACCTAAAATCCAATACTAGTGCCAATTTTTCTTTGAAATATTCCCATCCCAATGCACCACAAGTTTCTGACAGCGAGCTTGTACTTTTCCTGATCCAGACTCTGTCCATCTCTTTTAAGAAGTAATCATGGTTTCTTGCATTAAACTGAACACAAAAGTACATGAAGCTGTAATCACTCTCTTTTTTTGTAGCTGCCATGGCTACATATATTTTCTACCACAGTGACTGAAAAAAAATCTGTAATATTATGTACTTACCCTGTACAATTTTGTCTACAGTGGTTATACTACTTTTGGTCACACTAACTCTGCCATTCTACGCATTATACACAGGTCTAGCCAGATTTGTAGAAATACCTACTTACATTACAAACATTTTTTGCTGGGTTCTGGGCACAAATTCTACATCTTGGATGTACTGTCTGTCTCACGTTCAACATGTCATGTGAATAACCTGTTCCTGTGTCATTATAATTAAACCCTCAGTTTCTCTTTTTAACTCTCCTTTGACAAGTTACTTATAATTTGCCACCTTCTTCTGATGAGGTTTTTTATCCCTTAAAAAATTCACATATATTAACTTTTTTCATCCTTTTCTGATTATATCTCTATTTTATAGCTAATGACTATTTCTCAGTAAGAGCATATTCCTCATTCAGATTTGAAATTTGATCCAGGACCCAGTTAATCCAACTTCTTTCCCTCATGCAGTCTATTATATTATATGTTCCTCTTCCATGATATGCCTGACTGCTCTCAAGCCCTATTCTGTTCTTCTCATCTGCACTGCACTTAGTAACATATAAACGAGTTGTCAACTGTATATAGGATACAGAATCCATGAGATTAATGAGTCTATGCACTGTCTATGCAGGAAGCAGCAAGATCGCACACATATCCCCAGAATCTTGAATTCGACATGTATAGGTATTGAGAGCATGCCAATGTCCCCTTTCTCAAATAGTGACCCGAGAAGGTCAAAGCTTTCTGTTGCAGAACTAGTGTAGCACAGTAGTGCATGTGCATTCATTCTCTGGGTTTGGTGCAAAAAGCATTCATCTTTATTATAGCAACAGTAAGATCATCTTGGCTCTTATCATCTTGGCTCTTAAGCTCATGCTGACTCATCTTGATTCATCTTGACTCATGCTTTTACTTTTAGAATTTTTCTTTTAAAAAGAAGAAAAAAAAAGGTGGGACAGGACTCAAACAGGTAAGAGATGTATATGTAATTTGGGACATCACCTTTTTGTTTCGTTTGTTTTTGTTTGGTTTTTTGGTTTTTTTTTGGGGGGGTGGGGTTGTCAAGATTCGGTCTAAGGTGTATTTCAAGATAATGTAGAAACCCAGGGCTACTTGTCTCAGAGCACATTTTGATGCCATATCCTTTTAGTCCCAGAATAGGCTCTCTGATTTCATAGGAGGTATTTTTACAGTTGTATACTCCTAAAGGCATCAAAAGTATGTGAAGGTATTATAATGTGGTTATCCTTGAGATCATTTTTGATGGTGGTAACCTCGATATCAAATATCCATTTAGTCTTCACAGTCAGGGGAGAAGAATTTTGTGGCCCTAAAAACCCTGCAAGAGAAAATTCTAGATTGGATTTACCCCTTGTACCTGATAAACTCTACTTGCCTTTAGAAAGTATGAGTCTTTGACATTGGAAACAGTAAACACATACAGTGACAAACAGATAATTCTACTAGGAAAATAAATCCATAGTATTTTTCTTCTACAACCTTATATTTGCAGTTGTGACATGATTTATCCTCTCCAAACACATGACTAAATGAGAAACAAATAATATGCTATACATAAATTAGTATGGAATCAAATAAGTATTGATAATATTTGCAGTTGTTTTTAACTAGAAACCAACCCTTTGAGTGATTAACTCCAAATCTCCTTCTTCTTTCTTTTTATTATTTTTCATGGTAGTTACAGACAGAGCATTTAAGCCAGTCAGGGGAAAGTATATTATTTCCATCCCCCTTTTAAATACTCTATAAAGAACTCTATCGTTCATAATAGCTTTGTTTACTGCGTAGTACAGCATGTTCTAATTATCACCTCTGCCTCACTAACCATACGGTTTATATTCTCACACTCATCAGTTATTTTTATGCCCCCTGCAGAAATGAAGAGAACATTAATAAGAATAATTTTTTCAGGATATCATTTTGGGTGAAATTATAAGAAATAATGTACTAAAGCACAGAAATTCAGCTTTGCTTTAGCATCTCCCAAGATAAATCAATCTTCCTCCCTCCCTCCCTCCCTCCCTTCCTTCCTTCCTTTCTTGCTTTCTTGCTTTCTTGCTTTCTTACTTTCTCTTTCTTTCTTTCTTTCTTTCTTTCTTTCTTTCTTTCTTTCTTTCTTTCTTTCTTTCTTTCTTTCTTTTTCTTTCTTTCTTTCTTTCTTTCTTTCTTTCTTTCTTTCTTTCTTTCTTTCTTTCTTTCTTTCTTTCTCTTTCTTTCTTTCCTCTCTTTCTCTTTCTCTCTTTCTCTCTTTCTCTCTTTCTCTCTTTCCTTCTTTCTTTCCTTCTTTCTCTTTTTTCTTTTTCTTTCTTTCTTTCTTTCTTTCTTTCTTTCTTTCTTTCTTTCTTTCTTTCTTTCTTTCTTTCTTTCTTTCTTTCTTTCTTTCTTTCTTTTTCTCTCAATTTCTTTCCCTCTTTCTTTCCCTCTCTCTCTGTCTCTCTCCTTCCCTCCCTCCCTCCCTCCCTCCCTCCTTCCTTGCTTCCTTCCTTCCTTCCTTCCTTCCTTCCTTCTCTTGCCTCTCTTCTGTCTATTTTATTTAAGTAGTTAGAAATACAAAATTAATTAAGATTTATGTTCAGATGTACATTCCTATCAATGACCTGTCTGCAAATACACAACAAATCCAATTCTCTTCAGTGCTGTTACTCTCATTGTAAGGTATTCTTGACCTTCACTAGAGGCCGGTGGTGCAGCTGTTACATGTGCCAATGTTCACATGTACAAAGGCTGCCCAGGGCAAAGTTATTTAGTAACCTGGCTCCAAGGTGGCAGAAGATGGATGTAAGTACTAACAATTAATTGGAAAAAAAATCCTATTTTGATTTTTTTTTTAGCACCCATACCCACCTTGCATTTCACTTAGGAAATCTAATGGATGATATTTATTGGCTTCTCTTTAAAACTTTTGTTATCACTAAATGCACAATTAGCTCACGTACTTTATCTAGTGGTCAGACCCATCTAGACTTCTTGGAAACAGCTGCAAATATTTAGTCTATGCTTAACATCAAAGATGACCCTTATTTTTTTTATTATTAGCATTAGAAAAGAACAAGAACACTATTAATATCAGGTGTACATATATATATATTTATATAGTACACACACATACGCACATACATCCATAGTATTTGTATTGCACACTTCCCATGCAACAGGGGATGCCTTTTTATATTTCCTGATAAGAAAAGCATATCACCAACAAGAATGAATTCAGTGTCTTTTGTCAGTTAGGCTTGTTAGTATACTTGCCTGATACCTCTGGATATGAAAGTTAACCAGATTCAGAAAATGCATACCATATTAAAAAAAAAAAAAAAAAAAAAAAAAAAAAAAAAAAAAAAAAAAAAAATTGTGGAAGTAAACTGGACAAAATGGATTCAAATTCTGTATGATATTATTCATTTATATTTCAATAGAAATGTGGAAAACTAAAAAAATAACACAATAAACATACAAAAAAACCCCAAACCAAAATTGCTATTGATATACTCATTCATAGCAAAAGGAATGGTTTCCCGGGTTAGCAGACTTCATGTCATTTTCAGCAATTGTCCTGATCTTTATAGGGGAAACCAATGAATTTCACCAACTACTTCCTATTTTAAGACCATTTTGAGAAAGAGATCTAGCTTAAATTTTGGTGTCTTTAAATTCTGGAGAAACCAGGACTCCAGATAAATTGATCCAATAACTAATTATTCCCAGGGATAAATGAATGGAAAAATTATTTTGTTTTATTTTAAGCTTTTTTTGGTTCAGCTTACAGTTTTAAGAATGTTGATGCAGTTTACCATCTTTATTAAAGGGATGTCTCCTGTTATAATCTTTTCCATGTGTCAGTTTATGAGATATGATCAAAAAACTTCCTATGTTTCTTCTTTTAAAGTTAATAATATAATTATTAAATCATTACTAGGAACTCATTTTTAGCCGTTTTTCCATTGCCAAGACTTCCCCCCCCCCCCCCCCCCAAATAACTTTATAGGACTAAGCACAGGAATGAAATCAGTATTACTGCTTCACTGTGTCTTCTAAATATCCCCAGAATTAGGACATTTTCCCTTGAACTTCGGTACCTGTGCACCCTTGTTATTTCTTTTAAAAAACACTTCTGTTGCTGAATTTTGGTGGAGAGGGGAAAGCAGGGGGTTGAGGGGAGTCCTTTATTATTTCCTCTGCAGGGAGAAAAGTTATTTATGCATGCACGGCCACCCATGTAGAAAAATACAGGTACTTTCCAGACTGACCTGGCTGTATGTGTGGCAGTTCTGTTCCAAAGGCCCGACAGATGTATTATGGTAGCATGGTACCCAACCTGGCAAGCGCTGTATTTAGGGGCATGCCAAAAAGCTCAAGGAATCATAGAATTATAGAATCATTGAGGTTGGAAAAGACCTCTAAGATCATCGAGTCCAACCGTCGACCCACCACCACCATGTCCACTAAACCATGTCCCTAAGTGCCTCATCTACTCGTCTTTTACATACCTCCAGGGATGGGGACTCCACCACTTCCCTGGGCAGCCTGGTCCAATGTTTAACCACTCTTTCAGTAAAGACATTTTTCCTCACATCCAATCTAAACCTCCCCTGGTGCAACTTGAGGCCATTTCCTCTCGTCCTATCACTTGTTACTTGGGAGAAGAGACCGACCCCCACCTCGCTACAACCTCCTTTCAGGTAGTCGCAGAACAGACAGAATAGTTTGTTGTCTGTGTGACTTTTCTTTACAGAATGTGATTTTTGGAGAGTTGCAGTCTGTTTTCCAAATGAGAATAAATTTCAGGTAAACAGCCATTCTGTGATTCTCAGCAGTGTTAGGCAGTTTGACCACATATTGACTTCATTTTTCAACCCCATATTCTGCAGGACAGACCAAATTCTGTCATCTCACTGCTAAATAGAAATTAACTAAGAGATACACAGTCTCTCCTTTGTTTTTTTTTCTTAAACCCTTTTACGATGAAAAATCCTGCAGGATTTTTGCATGTTGTAAATGCTGAGGCCAGAAAGTTAGTAATTACCCTCATCGCATAAACAATGCTCACGCAAAGCCTGGGCAGAAGAAATCTAATTCTCCAACTGAGAGGTGCAATCTCATAATACAGGGCCAATTGTCATAGTTGTTGCTCATGCAAAATAAAGTTTACAGTCCTCTTCTCCCACTGATTTCCATGGGCCAATAATGGGAGTAAATTGATGCACAAGGACATAATGATAAAATAAATTGAATACGAAATAGGCTTTGATATTAACAGCTTCCTTTCGTCAACTCTGAAAACTGACTGCCCATCAACAGTATAGTGAATTGGGCCTGAAAATAAAAGTATCACTACAAATTCCCCATTTTCTCCAAATACAAAAGAAAAATAGCATGGTCTCATTAAATTTTACAAATAAATTCAACTCATTGGCCTGAGCAAAAGTGATGACGTAGCTAACCAAAAAATCTCCAAAGCCAGTACTGAAATCGTAAAGACAAGTAAAAATGAGTAAATAAGTGTAGCTATATTTAAAGGGAAAAAGCAGGCAAAGCATTTATTTAGTATATAAAAATCTGCAGAACATCCTTCCGATCACTCTGTCTGTATGCAAAGTCAGTCATATATAAAGAGTTTTATTTTCTTCTGCAGAAAAGAATTTAGTTGCTGAGGACTTTTTTCTTCCTAACTAGCTGTCAGCTGTTACTGTCAGCAGTGATTAAACATAAGCAGGAGTTGTGATTCATCAACGGCAGATAGAATCATCACGGATGTAAAGTATTCTTTGTTCCAAGGTCAGATATCGTATGAAGCTAGGACAACTTTATGCACCAATCCCTGTGTCTGGTTTATTTATGGTAATTCATTTACTGTCATATCATTACAGAACAAGGGTAAAATTTATATGCAATTGGAGAAATATGTTCAGAAAACATGGGGAGGATGAAGTGTGTGTATATGTATGTGTGTGTGTTTTATGAACAGTATGATATGCTGGATCTATGGCTATGCACATACATTCTGGTGTGCATATTAATGCTTTGTATCTATAGAGAACCTGGTGTATTTTGAGAGCTTGGAACAGCTTAAAAGCATTACAGCATCCTTCCCCTGGGCATTGCTTTGGCATGTTTCTTAACCAGTAAACTCCTCAAGAAGTGTCACTTACTAAATCTTTGTACACTACCTAAAACAACAGGACTCTTACCGGGATCAGCAACTCTGGGCATTTTTAATACCTACTTAATAATAATAATTACAGATGGCTAAAATGAGGTATAAAGAGATTAAGTGATTTGTTGGACTATACAGAGCAAGAAAATAACTAAGTGGGGAATATGCCCCGGGATTCTGTGTTCCTAATCCTGTCTCAGCTAGAAAATTTGTAATTCCAGAGAAGCTGAGAAGAGGATTTGATCTTTATGTCTCCAGATCTCATCTATCCACCACAATCTCTAGCAAACAAAGACTAACTGAAACAGTGAGATTTATTTTGCCCTGTTATTAATGCTTTTAGATTGTTCTCTGTATATTCCTAAGTAGTCCACATTCTAATTGGATAAGTAAAAAGGGTGTGAGATATATAGAGAGATAGAAAGTGCTTCATTAATGCATCTGAGAAATGGATTAGACAGTCTGAGACCTTCAAGACTTTTTGAAACTGAACTGAAATCATCAACAAACAAGTCATAGGAATTCAATTTTGATTTAATTTTTCAATACTAAATTCATGGCCTGCTAATTTCCAAATTCAGGCAAATTTATGCGTCTTTGTTATATACTTTTTTAATTGTTTCTATCAAAGAGAGTTTTTGAAAACAAATAATTGAGGAATTTTTTTTTTAATCTGAATTCCTATATTTTCATGATTCATGGGCTTTTGGGGAGAGAAAGGTAGGTTATGATTATGAAATCTTACCTCCTTCATAACTAATCTTAGAGAAAATACTGTAGTAATTCTTGCAGAAATTATTCCTGACTCTCCAGTAAGCCGTCACTACCAAAGCCATCAGCTGGAATCCAACCATAATTAAATAACATCTTTTTTTTTTTTTTTTTTTTTAAATTTCTCTTTTAGGAAAGAAAAAAAAAAGAAAGAAAGAAAGAAATCCTTCAGCTGACACCTACAGACATATAATCATATGGGGAATAATCAGTGACTTTGACTATTCATACGTCTTAACAACAGGCAGTGAAAAAGCAAAGAGAATGAGACATCGGCAGCCATTGTTTTCTCTTCCAAAGAGCCAAAGTTTGCTCATCTGATGCATACATCAGGTAGTTAGATACAAGAGTTTACAACATTGAGGATAATGCATAATTCATGTCCAGAAAAAAGGGCTATATCTTCAGAGAATATGATTTTCATCAAATAATTTGACAATCTCTAATCAAGAGTCAGGAGATGTAAATGACCCTCATATGTTCATTTTTCCAAAAAACCCACAGAAGTCAGAAAAATGCTGGCAGAGGAGGATAAAGGGCACAAAATAGCTGAAATTGGATGATGATATGTTGGATCCAGACAGCATATTACATTCTGGGATCTCAAAGCCTTTTCCAGGCTTCAATTCACAAAACTCCTTGAAGAAGCCAAGTATCATTATAAGTATTTTGGGGATAATCAAACTGATAAGCAGAGCATCATGACTCATTTTAAGTTATGCAGCAACTCTCAGGAAAACCAACCACAGAATTCAGAACTTGGGGTCTTCAGTAACTTTTGCAGTTATTACAGATGGAGTCAAGGGTCAAAAAATCATTCTTTCCTTAACAAACTTGGGAATAATACAGGGATTTACTTGATTTCATTTTGTTTTGTTTCAAACCTTTAAAAAGCCTCAAGGAAACTGTCCTTGTCAGGCACCCTCTGAGTGGCTGTGGTGGGACCTTGTCTGCTGAGTTTTTTCTGTTGAAGATAAACAACTATGGATGTTTCCCTTCTTTTACCACAGCAAAGGATGTAAGTTGTCCACAAGGTGTTCCTGGAAATGATACCAAACTTCCTCCTTGACCCAGGTGACCAGTATTATATCCATTATGCCATGATTCTCTGCACATGAAGTACAAGCGTTCCCAGAGCTCCAATTATGCAGTCAATCTCTCTCTCTTACGATAGACCTTCCTTTCACATTCTTAAGCATCCTTTTCCCCTGCATTCTTGGTCTCAAACTTACTGAGTTTCTAACTCCTAGCATTAAAATATGAATTCTCTGTTCTATTGCTTGCAAATTTTCTACTCTGCAGATTTCAGCCCCTTTAGACAAATTTGGCTGGACTCCTAAATGTCAGCTATCTCAGGGCATTTCCACTTGAACAGGACCAAGAAAAGTTGAGTAACCCTTTATAGTCATTTGGGTCTCTGCTCCCAACACAAAGCACAAGGAAGCAGTTCACTCCCACCCCTGAAGTCAATCTACAAAGCAAACAGGATTAATAAGTAGAACAAGTCACCCGTAATATTTCATTAAAACCATTCAGAAATCAGTAGTGTTTTACATGCTATTGTTCAGTCATCCTGAGCTTGCCGTAGGCTCATGATCCTGGCTGCCTGTAGAACACATTTCATTCTTCAAAGTTATCATTGCTCTTCTTCTACATGTCATTTGACTCCGATGGAGACCAAAAGACATATATCAGATCTTCAGCAGTATCCCATTGAGAGTTCTTATGGCGCTTCAGTCACTTAGGAATGATCTATGCTCTCAACGGTTAAAGATAATGACTTCAGGAATAATCTTTCATAGGTTTTATATTAAATGAGACTAAAGTGCAAGCAGGGTATTAAAGTACCTTGTTATTTGCAGAGTGCTTAGAGTAACCTTAAATATGGAGATGATTAAATTTCATGACCTTTATTTTTAATTTTTCCTTTTTTTTTTTTCCTCTTGTGTGTGAAAGTCTGGCATGTATGCATGCTTCATCTAGACAGGTACACAGGCATCCATAACCAGGGTGTATGTGCATATATACACAAGCTGTACATGGGGTAGTATGAGTAGCTCTGTCCTTTAAACACTGCATAGAGAATATTGCAGCTTACGTATTCAGTTGGGCCCATTTTCTTAACTTCATTTGATATCTGATCTGCATTACAGTGATCTGAGCTTTCAACTCACGCAGGTACAACATTTTTGGCAAGGAAAAAAAAAAAACAGAGGCCTAGATAGTGTTTTCATGGGCGTCTGTGATCGCAGGATTGGGCCTCTCATCTTTCAGTTAGATATAGAATTATTTTCCTCTCCTTCTCCTAACAGCAGTGATCTGCACTGTTAAACAGTCACTGTATTGCATGCCACCACTGACTGCATTTCAATCATGTCGGGGCAACTTATTTACAGAAACAATGCACTGTGTATAAATGCATATGCATACATGCACACACACACAGAGACATATCACAGAGGTGATAATGATATCCCTGTCATGAATTGTGCAGTCAGGTAGAATTTAAGTTGTTGATTTTAATGTTCGGAATAAGCTTCAAGAAAGCTGAAGTCCCATTCATAGCTTTTTTATAGAACAATACACTAATTTGATCTTGCTTCCCCCACTTACTATTAAATGACCTGCATAGTCAACTGATGTAATTTCACAGGCAAAGGAAAGATGTATTTTGTGGTACACTGCAAAATATTTGTGTTTGATTCATTTTAAATAGAAGTTTCTGTGAAGCTGCATGACTATTTCACATATTAAAAGGACTCCTGGCAAGTATAAAGGTGATTCAGTCAGAAAAAGGCAATTTACCCTATGATTTTTCACATGGAGCTCAATAACAAAATGAATATTCCAAGTATAATGGAATATTCAATGCAGTGCCAGCACTGTCAACCTTTGCTGCTCCGCTGCTCGAATTTTCCCACACCGTATTTACAATTTCCTCCCTCTGTGCATAGAGAACATCTTCATGAATACCTACAAAGCCATGTCACCACTTCTTTCAAATTCTTCCTTCGCTCTACACAGCAATGGCTTGTTAGAAATACATCTAAAGCACTTATGCAGCCAGTCGCATGTGCTTGTAGTAGTCTCTTCTTTATGTAACTAACTCATGTCACGTAGAATTCTCTCACCTGTTACTTCTTCACCTCCTCCTTTTGCCATCCTCACTTCTTGTCTCTCATTTTACACTTAAATGATAAGCCCCTTTGGGGAAACACCATCTGGTAAGTTTTAGGTCTGCCGAATGTACAGTGCTGAAGGACCCAGACCTCAAAGCATTGTGTGCAACTAAACAGTAATATCAGTAGCTGCAAACTCTTATGTACTCTGCCTCCTTAAGGCTGATACTCTCGCCAGTTCAGGCTTCGGAAAACTACTAATATGGGCTGACATAACAAATTAACAACAAGGGAAGTTCACAGAAGGGCAATCCAGCCAAAGCCTGCCAAAGATATTAGCATTCATTTTGCAACCTTGTCTCCAGTTTGTGCAAAGTTGACGGTTGGAGGTTACACTTTCATTAAAAATTGACAACATTTTAAATGCTAATCAAAACCACTTGTCCTTTCTACCTCTATTTATCTTGGGGTGGGGGGAGGAGAATTAAAAAAAAAAAAAAAAAAAAAAAAAAGGAGGGGGGAGGAAAAGAGAAACAAAACATAAAAGAAACCTGACTTTGAACTGCAACAAATAGTCTTTCACATCTCTCCCTCCCTCCTTCTGTGCAGGACAGATAAGAGCTATGCAGATGGAGTGTCAGGACCTCAGCGGCAAGGGGGAAAGCTCAGTTTCTGGAGTTCAGGATGCTCTTTGCAAGAAGAAAAAGTAAAATGCTGCAAGTCTGGGAGGCAGAGGGAACAGAAGAGGAGGCAGTAGAGCAGGCTTTTTACTGACAATATCGCTGTAAGATGTATGTCATTTCACAGAGAAAAAGAAGGTAAAGAGAAGGAAAATAACAGACTGGCAAACTGACCAAATAAATCTAAAAATAGTGTGTATTTATAGAATGTAAAATATTGATTTGAACTAATCCTCAGGCACAAGTAATATCTAAGTGGAGGCTTAAGGTAGCAGCTAACTGGGAAATACTAACACTTATCTGTTGCAGTTAGAAATATACTGGGAGGAGAGAGGAATACACTCCTTAAGAAAAAAAAAATATATATTCAAGCATTTCTGAGCAAATCTCTCTATTTTTTTTTCAGATTATTTTCATTTATAAGAATGCTTATAACCTTTTATTCTCAGAAAGTAAAAACAAATTCATGAAACAAATGGAAAATAAATTTTAAAATGTGCAGTCAACCTTTTGAAACTTGATCAACTTGAAAATATTCATTTTCCCCAAAAAAGTCTTCAAATAAGAAAACATAATAATTTAATAAGTAAAAAGACATACTTTTTGTCTGAGCAGTTATACTCCGGCTCCCCTGAAGCAGTCGTGTAACAGTGAATTACAGTGGAACTGGCAGTGATGTGGCTGTTCCAGTTAATGTAGCAACCATTGTACAGTCAAGCTGTAATCTCACATGTACCCTCAGAGATAAGGGTGAGTTGTTGCTAGATAACAAATATAAAAATGTACTGAAACACATACCTATACCTATACCTATTTCTATACATCTGCTTCCTTTTATTTTCTACCTCACTATAAACACTATTTTCATCTCTGGCTGTCCGTAGCTAGATTTTTAGCTTTTAACTGGGCTCCTAAATCCCTGTTTTACCATCTAAAATGAAGTGTTTATAAGAATAACTTTAGGCAACAAGTCAGAACAAAATAGGTTCAACTTCTGATTTGCTGCAAAACAGTATTGTTTATGTAACTTCAGAGAAACTGTTCCAGTTTGTATCACATCGGAACCCAATCCTACAGTTTTACTGTATTCTTCACTCATGAACTCAATATCTGGATGTATAATATTTAAATAATAGTAACCCAAGACAAATTTAAGCAATCTGAACCGATTAGATGTTTTAATATGTTTCCTACTTTCAGAACATCCTTTTTCTTTTTTTTTTTTTTTTTTTTTTTTGGTTTTAAGGGCCCTACGGCATTTAAAGAAGAAAAAAAAAAACAACACAACAAAAAAACCCACAAAACCAAAACCAGAAAAACAAACAAACAAAAAAAATCCCAACCAACCAAACAAATAAAACACCTGTGTAACACATTGGAGTCTTAGCCAAATTTCTGTGCAATCAGCCTTTTATAAATCCCACTTCTACTCTTCCATTGGATCAAATGTTCTTTATATCCTGTGCTGAAATAATGTAAGAAGTTCCTGGATGCTGCTAAATGCTATATTTCTTACCCCAGAACTGGCACTTTTTCAACAGAATGTTTATAAAGTGTTTCAAGATTTCTGTAGGATGCTGTATGAAATAAAAGTTGCTATTATTCTGAAATCCCAGTCAGCCATGGGATTAGGATCCCAAAGCAGGGACTGAAATAAATATGCCTTTTAGAGGGGGAGAGAGAAAAAAAGGAATAAATTAATAATATTTCAAGGATTTTTTATTTTAAATTAAAATGCATGGTTTAGACCATATTTCAATTATCAGCTCAACATTACTCTTTAAGCAAATGACTAGAGTTAACGAGAGAGCTACTACATATTGAATACATTGATTTTCTGCTTGGTGTAAACTCTAAATAGCCGATTAGAAAGCTGTGAATCAGAAGTACTCAGTGTACCTAATATACCCAGCGATAAATTACAAGCTGAAAGCCGTACAAATCTTTGAAGGAGAAATGACTATGAAACTTAAATGCATAAATGTTAATGGCAAACCTGCCCTATCTACCAATTTAAGAAATAGTGCACATTTTGATATGCATATCAAGCTAATGCAGAAAACTATTGGGCTTAGAGGTATAAAGACACCTCAGATTTATTTAAAGAAAAAATATTACTGTGAAATGAATATTTAATTGAACAACTTCTAATAGAGGGTTCACAGTGTACTACCTTTTTTGTCCTTCCCCATCATCACCACATTGGCTCATCTGGTGTCGTGCTCATGCAAACCAGAAACTTCTGATTTTGAACACTGCATAACTGGGCTAAATTCAACTTTGGAGTAATTGTGAAGCCAATGTAATTTTATCAGATCTGAGAATGAATGTGTGATTCGAGGTTTCTATAAGCAGATGATCTAGATGAAGTATACAGAACAAAAATGGAATAACTGTCCTTTCTTTAAAGACGGGATACTACTTTGCTGATAAAGATAGACTGGTGATATGAAGTGTTATACTCAAGTCCCTTCTAGCTACCTGTCTGTTTGTCACAACCTTATTCTTGTTTTAACTATCTGGCTGTCCATCTACTTTAATTAGTTGTCTATCTGTACCTCTTGGTCCTTCCTGATAGCTGTATCTGTCCACCTGCTACATCTAGTTGTATTACATCTATCTGATCCTTACAAAGGTGTTATCCATCTATCATATACACACAGTACTTCTGCTGTGTCAATCAAAGTCAACTTCAGCTTTCTGTTTAATGTTTAAATGGATGGCTGTTGGTAATTTTTTAATTCCCTGGGACAGGATCCATTTTTCCATTTCATGTATCCACATTACTTATCACTTATTCTGTCCCAGAATCCTGACATGGAGCTCTTCTTTTACTACAATAACAATAGGATATTAGTAGGAGTCTTCACATTAGGGACAAAGGCTTCATCTGTCAAGACCTACGGGTCGTTCTGTATGTCTCCCTGCTCTCCTTCAGCAAACTAAATATTAGCAAGTAAGAACTAGGGAAGCATTCAATTTTAACATAACACTAATTTCCAACTTTAATAACTTCAGATTGTATGAAGAACGATACTGTGGAAAAGCAATACTGTTATTCAAATACACTTGTAAATTGCAAGATTGCTGTCCCCTAACTTTAGACCTCGAGTCATTTGTTCTTTAAGTCTCTGTAAGTTGTCTTTGTTGAAAGGAGAAGAAGCTGCTTCCAGAAGGTGATTCATATAAGTTATTTTAGGCATCTAACTTAGGATGGGATGAACCCTTTTCTGGAATTATTTTTCTTTTTTCACTGCCTACAAAGAGAAGCTAGTGAACAGGCTTAGGTTGTGCAACTACTTTCTAGACAAGTAACATAAGGTAGAGTTAGTCCATATTTATTGTCATAAGGCTAAATAAAAATGCAGATAGCTAATGTTTCATATAAGTGGTTGGTTCTAGCTCTGAAAGTTCAAAAGCTCAAACTTTAAATGTAGGTCCTAATAGAACAAAATTGCAACTTTTTTCCTCCTTTTGTGCCCACTGTGAAATGAATCCTGAACATCCTGGAAAATATTAGGCATAGTCTATACTTAGATATTTTGTGAAGCTTATATTTGATTGTTTCTTTTCAGATTTCCAAGCTAATATAAAAATACAATTGTTTATCAGGGACGGTAGGGTAACTAATAGATAATTGAACTTCTGTTGCATTTCCTATCTATAGAAAGCTCAGCTACCTAACTGTGTATGACAGAGCTACCATTCCCTTGCAGGAGGCCTTAAAAAAAAAAAAAAAAAAAAAATCAGAAGAAATCACTGTGGGGGATTTTATTTGCATTCTCAGTTTGATTTTGTTAGAAAAATATCTGGCAAGTGTGCATCACTGTTTGGGATAGAATCCTAATATTTCTTTGACTGCAAGTTGTAAAATAACATGCCAGACTTGGCCAGAACACATATGGATTGATCCTTTGTGCATCTTTGACTGAGGCTGAAAAAAAATGTCATGAGGGGGATCCCAAAAATATGATAGAAATGCCTGGCTAAAATGCCAAAGACCTTTTACCAGCCATTGCCTAGTAGGAACAATTAAACTCAAGGGAAGAGAAGGCATTCATAACAAAGACACTGAGTAAAATTGGGAATTGGTGAGCCATACAACTTCTTGTGGCTCAGGTAAATGTTCCTGCTGGCAATATTTACATTATTTTCCCAGTCTTGGTCCATATTTTCCCTTAGTTACTAGCTTGAACCCCTCTGGAAGAATCAGTCTGTATCTTACATGTAATGCATGTGAATGTTTGGATCCTGGAACAGAAATGATATAACCAAGCCTTTTTCTCCTTTTTTTTTTTTTCTTTCTTTTTTTTTTTTTTTTTCTCTTTTCCCTAGCCTAGCTTTGGAAAACCAATAAGGACAGGGAAGCTTTGAACCACCAGCTTAATTTGTACTCAGATCGTAACAGCTTTGTGCTGTGCTTGTACAGCTCATGACACAAGGAGATCCTGGCCTACTGCTGGGGTAATAAAAATATTGAAAGTATCATAAACTTCATTAGCTGAAACTCTCCTATTTCTCCTGCTTGAGTAAAGCAGGACAAAAGAAGCAAGAGGCTAGAGCTGGCCCTGTAAAATCTCTCCTCCCTCTCCTGTGCTGAAATCAGCAGCTCCAAAGACAGACTCTGACCCACTGTGTTTAGCTGATAAAGCTACAGTCCAGCAGCAACAAGCAGAGTTTCACAGGTGCATTTTTTGAAAAAGAAAAGAAAAAAAAGGAAAGGAAAGGAAAGGAAAGGAAAGGAAAGGAAAGGAAAGGAAAGGAAAGGAAAGGAAAGGAAAGGAAAGGAAAGGAAAGGAAAGGAAAGGAAAGGAAAGGAAAGGAAAGGAAAGGAAAGGAAAGGAAAGGAAAGGAAAGGAAAGGAAAGGAAAGGAAAGGAAAGGAAAGGAAAGGAAAGGAAAGGAAAGGAAAGGAAAGGAAAGAAAAGAAAAAAGAAAAGAAAAGAAAAGAAAAGAAAAGAAAAGAAAAGAAAAGAAAAGAAAAGAAAAGAAAAGAAAAGAAAAGAAAAGAAAAGAAAAGAAAAAAGAAAAGAGTTTAAGAACTGAAGCTCTGCTTAAATTCACAGCAGCCAATGATTTACCATGGTTTAATAATGTGTGACCAAGATATAACCACAGATAACCACTGATGATATAGTCAGAAAATGGATAATCTCTATCATTTATTCAATAGCAGTGACAGTTCATCACGGTTTTTGCAAGACAAATGCTAAAAAAAAATAGTAATCATAATTAAAAAAAAGAGGAAAAAGAAGCGATAATTGTAAACCACTGATCAGTTATCACAAAACATAGTGATTCATTAGGATTCTGCATGTTTAGAAAAAGTACTGTACCAAAGCCATATCTATTTTATGTTGTTTTAAAAGCTATGCAGCATGCCTAATAAAAAATCTTTGCAAAAATATATAGCATTAATTCCAAATTTCTGTAATTAAAATATGCTTATTCTAAAAGGAGTACAATTATTTTGAGCTTTGACTAGTAGGTTACATAATTAATAATGAGGCATGTTTTCTTTAACACTTATTGGGAGGATGAAATACAAATATTTTGCAGATCAGCTTCTGCCAAGACCAAAGAAATAAATGCAATTTATGTAGTCACATTCTGCTTCCTCTGAGGTCCTTGATAACTGAATTACACTTATTTCCAGTCCAGAAGAACAGGCCTATTATCCTGTCTTAGGATCTATTGCATTTCAACTCCATCCGCCTGGCATCAAAAGGCCATTAGACTGTACAGAAACTTTTCAGAAGCTAAATCTGCATTAAAAGTAGTGTGGTGCAATAGAAGTGTATCTACAAGAAAAAACAGTTGATGTGAGTGAGCATGCAGCCACGCCACATGCATTATGGGCAGTTGCATCAGACCAGGACCAATTATATCCTGCGGGATTGACCTACTGTCATTTAAGGTCAATACATATTGGTTGTGCATATTCTGGTTCTTTTTTTTTTCCTAAAGGAATCTCATCCATGTGCTCTGAGCCTGCTTGGTGACACTAAACTAAGCCTGGTACGTGGGGATGATAAAAAAAGATTCATTTCAAAAGTGCATTTCTGATGTCAAGTAAAATGCTGGTATAGGCACAGCCTGACTGGTTCTTATACCGGGATCAAAGCCAGGCCAGCCCATACCAGAACACGTGTGGAACACCACTTCCAGCCCGCTCAAAAACTGAACAGTAGTATGGACAGTGGAAGCATAGTAAATAATGCTTCTCTTTTCATTGCGGATCAATCCTGGCCGTAACATTTTGCAAACTCAGCTACTGGTTCCCTATTCAGTTAATACACAAAACTGAAACAGAAAGCAATTACACCAGGTCATCTACTACACGTCCTACCCCTAGGCAGAATCCATCACACCCAAACAATCCCTGAAAGGTGTTTCTCTAACTCCTTCTTACTTGTTTTGGTTTTCATGAATCCTGAAGGACATCTTACCAAATGCAGTGGTAATATAATCTTCTTTATCTAAAGCTGCCTCTATGCATTGAGATGTGCAGGGTATTTATTAGTGCACTTTCATATAAGGTGAGCCTGCACACCCTTCACACCAGATATGCTTACATTCATGGTGGTAGGTAGCTCCTAACATGATTTTTGACTTATCCAGATGGAAGATGACATATAAAAGTAATCTTCTTTTATTTTGTTCGGGCACAATAGGATTTAAAAGAAGGACAAGGGTAGAGTTATATAAAAGATATTCTGAGATGCAACATAATGCAGTAAAGAATGACATCTTTCTATGGAATTGTTAAACAATTATACAGAATTTTATAGAAAATTGTATCCTTGAAATACATATTGGTTTTCAAAATCCTGTAGAAAATTTATCATGCCCTGTTAGATTTTATAAAGTTCTTTTGTCAAACTATGTGTAACACAATCAAGACAGAATACCTTTGGGGGCGGGGGGGGAAGTGGTGGACAAGCAGCAATGCTTACCATGATATTGGTAATATTAATCTTCACCACTGAAAAATTGTGAGTCTTTGCCAAATTATGAACGATTCTATAAAATTTTCAGAGAATTGTCACTGGTCAGGATGGTTTTTCTACAGTAAAGATGTATAAGTGATTCTGTTCTGCTGGTTTCTCAGACTCACCTCTTGCCTGATAACCTGCCAGCCAGTTTCAACCAAGTCTGATAAAAAGTTTAATGTTGCAAAAAAGTGTTAAAGTCTCATTGATTTCATGTAAATACATAGGTGTGTGAAGTGACAGATTCAAAATGCTCCCCTTCTGAGAAATATCCACTTTTACTACAACCTCATTGTTACAAACCAGACAGTCTGTGCCATGGACAGACATAGGGAACTATTTTTTTTTCTTTTTTTTTTTTTTTTTTTTTTTGGTTGTTTCTGAGCTTGTGGAATATATTTGCCTCACATTCCCAACCTTTTATCCGGAAAAAAACTTTTCTTTGTGAAGGCTGAGCTTCTCAGGGTTTCTCATTATTCCACCAGTTTTCAAATAAACAGAAAGAACAAAACCCCAACAACTAATGATAAAGCAAAAGTGTTCATAACTTTATATGTATTTGATGTAAAATTACATAATGTATTCATAGATTCACATATTTTAAGAGTTGTTTCTACTAGGATCATCTATTTTGAAAGTGTGATAGGCTATAGAACTTCAACCTAATATTTAATACTTCATGCTCAGCAATTCTCACTGGAAAAGAACACATTTACAAAAAAGATACTCAACATTTATTTCTTTTTAAATAAAAATTATTGAGAATTTGCCTCATTTGATAAAATGAACTAAAGAACTAAAGATTAATCTTATAGACATCTTTTCCATTTAATTTTTTCCAACATAAACATCCAGCCAAAAAATCTTTTAGATATAGGATGCTGATGCATTAGAGCTGATCTTGCAGCTGGTGGACTAAATTCACTGCTTGCATAAGAGAATGTAACTCCACTGGAAAGAATTAAGCTGTGCCTGAGCTTCCAAGAACTAGAAGCATCAGAAATCAGAGGACCTGTTATAAAGAGACTTCTAGTTCAACATCCAGACATATGCAGAAATGTGTTGGCCTTTTGCTTTAGTGTGTCTACGAATCAATCTAACTGATCAAAATTAGACTCTTCTGAGAAAAAAAAAAGATATGGACATTAACTATAGATTCATTGGAAGCTTATGATTTGGATTCACCTCTTGGTGTTAGGTATGGAATATGTAATACACTACATGGGACGATCCTCCTGTACGCTAGATTATAGATTAGCCCATGGAAATCTGTTCAGCTGTTTAGTAGACAGTAAATCTAAACACACAGGTCAAGATTTAAAATAATTTATTAACACAGCTGCTGTTGCAGATTTCTGTAGCCTTATGCTAAACTCTGATTGTAGAAATGTTGGTGGTTCTCAGGAATCAAAAATACATAAATCTTTAAGAGCTATTCAGTTACAGAGATCGGATGCTATCAGTCCCCCTTTCATGCTTCTGACTACTGTGGGATCTTCTCAGGGTCACAAGTATTTTTTGGCTGGGGAAAGAGGCTACATGTAGTCAGGCTGACTGTCTCCCAGCACTCCCCATCCGCACTGAAAGTGCCCGCTAATAGGTTTGAAATGACAGTACATAGGTCCTCTGGGGAAGATTAGGTAGAGCTGTGGAAGATTTCTGCTTCTCTCATAGAGAAAGTTTTAAACTGGATGGTTTTCAGGAAGGAAGGGATTTTATGACCTTCTTATTGTCTGCTGAATGCCAGAAGCTTTTCAAAGTAATAGCAACCAGTGTAAAAGAGTGTATGAACTAAACTGAGCTTTTATTGCGTCCAACACAGTCGCGTTCCCCTTAACTTTCTGTAGTGGCACATAAGCTTTCCAACTGCTTTGCTGCTAAAAAATGTCATCAAGCAATGCTTTGCAAGAAGAAATTTATCTGCTGTCAGAAACCCAATTAAACACATGTATGGGTGTGTGGTGCAGAAGGGTATAAGTGAGGAACCAGGGTTAAGTTTTCCAAATTAGAAAAGTTTTCTTTGTATGCCACAGTCATTCTAAAAAAAAAAAACCAAAAAACCCACCACGTTTTTAACATCATATTACTTTTAATACATTTTACTTTTAATTGACAGAGAATTTGCTGAGACTACATTTCAAAGAAAAGGGATCTCCTTTTATGGGTCATTGCTAAGCCATGTTTAAAAAGGAGCTCGTGGCCTGATTGCGTCACTTCTGCAGAGCCTGGCTGAGGCTCAATTTTCTGCGCTGCTGGGCTCTCCAGACTTCTGGTGGAGTTTATAAGAAGTGAACATAGGCAGCAGTAATGAAAATTGAGCTCTTCAAATATCTCTAGTGAGGCTTGGGAAAAATATTCAGAATTCATGTCCACTTCTCAGAGGCACTTTCAGGAGCTGGACTTCCTGATACAGGAAAGATTTTAGTCCATCAGGCACTTTTTTGCTCCAAATGGTGGTTTAATTCAGAAGGAACTGTGAATATGTTTTCAGGTGAGTCTCAGGCTCAGAAGTGCTCTCTGTTCCTGATCACATAGTCTGGTGCAGAAACATTTGGAAATACTACAGCAGTCTCAAAAAGGCCTGGCCTGTGAAAATAACACAGTATATCCCAAAAAGAAAATAGACCAGACCCTGGAAATAGTGAAGGTTTGCTTGCCTGGCACAGGAAACTACTGGCACATCCTTGCATCGTCAGGCCAGGGTATCTGCAGGTCCAAGCAACGCGGCTGCAGAACAATATTTGTATGTTGTTGTCGCTACTAGTCCTTGGTTAAATATCAAGCTTGACAGTTGTGCTTAATTTCAGTTTGAGGTTATAAATCTGCCCCTGGAGAAGACTGTGAACATCAGTGAACTTTGTTCAGAAAGTTGTCTGCACATGTGTTAAAAGAGTAACCGTTGACTTGATTGTAGTTTTGTTATGCTAGTCTTTCCCCCGGAATCTCAAAGTAATGCTCCAGGACCCTTGCTCTAATCACAAGCTTATGAAATTTAGTGAATGTTTCTGAAATGGTTTCTCTGTGTATTGAATGTCACTACTTCACCGCAGAGGTTCCTGATTTATACATCGATGGAATTTATTATTGTTGTTGTTGTTATAGTGACCTTGTATGAAGTTTTGATCCATCATATTGAAAGCTAGATTGCAAAATGCAACGACAAGTACCCCCTACTGCATAAAAAGTCAAATGTGTTCTTGAAAAGTACAATGTACATAGAATGAGTCTAGGGAACTGACCGGCCCTTTTTGTTTGTATTTGTCATCTAGCAGGTTCAGCCCCTCAAGAGAATTGCCTCTGAACTATAAAACTGGAATTAAGATGCATTTGACTTAAAAGCTGAAAAAGCTGCATACCTATATTATTTCTTTATTTGAGATGGTTACAATTCTTGCTTGAATAGTGCATCCACTTTTCATGGCCAAAATTCTAAACAATGTGGAAAAACAAGATAGGTTTCAGAGAAAAGCTTTATGGATGACTAATGGATTAAACATGCCTTATCATGAGACATTCAATGTACTTGATCTATTCAGCTAACAAATAGGGAGACAGGACCATAGTTTATAAATATATTTCTTATAAATGTGAAAAACAGAATTTGAATAAAATAATTTAACAGACAAAATAAAAGTAAGATTGAGTGTCTGTAAGTTGAAGCTAGAGAAATTTGAACTATAAATAAAACTAAGATTTAACAGGAAATGTAATGAACAATGTGTGTGAAAGATATGTCAAAGGTTATGTTGGATTTTTCATCACTAGAAATGTTTGAATCTAGGAGTTACCTCAACACTGGAAGAGGTTGTCAAGAGAGGTCGTAGAATCTCCATCTTCAGAGATATTTGAAGTGTGACTGGTTATGAACCTGAACAACCTTATCTAACTCTGAAGTTGTCTCTAACTTGAAAGTTGGCCTTGGTTTGAGTCAGAGGTGTCTTCCGTCAGAGGAAATGTTTGGTATTTGAAACTTCATACGAGCTTCAGCTTGATCTCTCTCTTCATATGTCGAAAGACTTGTAGGTCAACACATATGACCTTCAAAAACAACAATGCCTGGGAAAAGAAACACCAAATCCTGTCTTTTATGTTACGTCTACCTGGGTGGCTTTTTCCTCTTCTCTCGCCTTCATTGCTTTCCCACCTAAGCAGCTCCGACTCTTTTGTACTGTCATTTGCTTTCTACACAGCATAAAATTGAAAAAAAAAAAAGCACTAATAAATACCAAAAGAACTACTCAGCTTAGCAAATTGGCTCTACATAAGGTCAAAGCAAAGGCCTTTCTGAAACCCCTTCACTATTTGTTCCTGAACACTAGCAAATAACATTTCAAAAGGCCTGGGCTTAGACTGTTTCCCTGACTAACCTGGCTGAGCAGGGCATTAAAGAGCAATTTGTTCCTCTTCATCTTCCTACTTCACTTAAGGACACCTCCCTCAACTTCTTATCCAGGTCTTCAACCTTCCAAATAGCCTGAGCTTCTTTCTGGGCTGAAAATTTCCCCTTTGCATCTATCAGACCTGAATGGTTAAACAGTAAATTGAGGACCTCTCTCATGTTGACACCCCAGTGTACATGTTGGGAAATGGTGGCGTTTGCCTCTGAAATATTTGGTTGAGTGATAGGGATGCCTTGTTCTGGAATTTCCCCCTTTACGGTAAGTTCTCAGAAACTGAGGACAAAGAATTACTCTAGAAATATTATTGGCTGGCCAAAGCTTGTAAATTAGCTTTTTCTAAAGCTCAAGTACTGAAATTACAGGCTCTGAGCAGTTCCAATGGACAGATCAGCAGGCACATTACTTTTCTCCCATCCTGTGACTAAGCACATAACCTTTCCTTTGTGTCTTAAATCAGACTGGGAACATACAGGCCTGCTTGACAGTGTACATTTTTGAGCAGCAGAGGCAGAATGGAAGCAAAGCACTTAAAACGGTCCACTGGTTTCTGGCTGACAGCTCAGGTTTCACTGTAGAGGCCTATTGTCTTAACAGTGCTATGGGGAAGTTTCGGAAAGCTTTGTTCTTTATGGACATCTCCCAGTGTAACAGAACTGTAAAGAAGCTGAGCTTTAGAGAAGTAACCGCTTATGGCTCTTTTACTAATGATCTGTTTTGTGTTGTTCCAGTACATTGCAAAAGTCTTTGGTGGGATCATTTAGCCATCTCAGTACTGCACAGTTCATACACATTGAATATTTCTACATTAAGAAGACATATTTCATTGTATTCAGACAACGAAATATGTTAGGAACAAGCTGTTTAAAAAAAAGTAAGACCCCTGCATATTTTGAGAGTTATATTTAAAACTTCATTTTGTTTTGTTTTGTTTCTGATGATAACCCTCTAGTTCAAGTAAAGCTGTTTGACTTGTAACAGTAATTAATTCAAGGAAAACCTATGGTAGTGTTTTGCATGAGGTCAGACTCCCTTCTGGACATTAGATCTATGAATCTATGAAAGAATCAGATAAGAAGCCTGATTCACATTCAGAGACTGTCTTGAACAATGTGTTTGACACAAATCCACAAAAACAGGGGGAAAAAAAAAAGATTTAATTTTTCTATAAGCACACACACATACATAGAGATATCTTCTTTGCTTCTCAAACAGAGCTAAAGGCTACAGACTGTAAACATATTTCTATCCAGAAGAGAGAACAATACATATTTGCAAAAAATTTGTGAGGTTTCCATGTTTGTCTAAATGAAAAATAAAACAAAATCTTGCAAATGTTGCTACGTCTTCATCCCCCTTATTTTCTCTTTCTCCCTCTCTCTCTTTCTCTCATCAGATGTAACTAGATAGCTTGAACCACAGAGATTTTCCCAGCAAAAGCTTTTTAAAAATCAAGAAGCCTGCATGAAACATTTTGGCTTATGTCAAACACTGTACTTCAATGAAAATACACTTCAAGCTAGTGTTTGCACCTCTTCTACCACTCTGGATAACACAGTATAATCTTAACGCTTCTTCCTTTGAAGCCATCGTTTCCTATCACCATTCTCCCACTCTTTCCTATACAAGCCCAGGTTATTACATGTCTTTCTGCCCGTATTATTTTCTGAGAATCTCCCCAGTCTGTCAGGTTTGTGCATGCCTGACGTGTCGAGTAGTTCTTTTGATAAGGGGAGAGACGTAAAGCTGAACCTTGCATTTCAAATAGACAACAACTCACACAGGCATCTGAGACCATGTCTCTTGTCCTAGGTCCACTTTCTGTGAGTTGGCTATGCCCCTTTGGGACTTGGGTGCTTATATCCTGAACCTTTTTTTTATGTGCATCCCTGATAGTAAGCACTTCAGCATGGTGGACAGTGGAGAACACATAATTTAATTTTTACCTAAAGCAATAAAAACTGCTGGGATAATTCCAGAAATTAAAAACCTTTGACTTGAGAGAAAAATCTATTTTCAATTGCTTCTCAGCAATATTGAAGAGTGCCGCAGTATCTTCATAGAGTGCCATTTTCACATGA
This sequence comes from Aptenodytes patagonicus, assembly GCF_965638725.1. Taxonomy (NCBI): domain Eukaryota; kingdom Metazoa; phylum Chordata; class Aves; order Sphenisciformes; family Spheniscidae; genus Aptenodytes; species Aptenodytes patagonicus. The sequence continues at coordinate 7,989,972 of NC_134982.1, read as the reverse complement.
GCACATATGAAGCTTGGACCCTCTCCACCTTTGCCCGCCTCATACCTCGGGGTCTGGTTCCACATGTATTTTATCCCTTGGGGGAAGCACCAAGAAAAATTCCCACCCTTGGGGACTCCTTCCCATACTGTCACTGCAGTTCATTACCTACTCAGCTGTGCCACCACAGCTCTTCACAGGACCACACTGCAAAACAGATTGCCAAAATGTTTGCATTAAAAATAAATAAATAGATATTGTTGCTCTGCAGATACAAACTGTGCATGAGGTACATATCTGTCCATAACAATCCCGCTTTTTTTTTTTTTCCCCCCAAGCATTTCAGAGCAGAGCATTTTAGTGATTCAGTTTCCAAGGTCCCTTAGGCATATAACCTTTGCTACAGTTCAGGAGACAATGCATTATGGCACAGGAAGCGGAAAAAAAATTCTAGGGCAGCAAATATAAGTATATTTAGCTGGTGTGTGTGTTTGTTTTAAAAGAAATTATACATGGCATTGCCCTTTTCTCTGCTTTTCCTTACAGAAACCACTTTTTGTCTCTTTATTCTTCCTATCTCACTCCTTGCTACCCAAAACATTAGGAATTTCTCATTTACTTTGCTCTTTCCCTGATCCACTCCATGAAAGAAAGTTTTCCTAAGAGCAAAGAAAGCTTTAAGAAATTCTTATATGTGAACTGGACATTTAATAATAGCATGTACACCAATTGAATAGGAACTCATTAGCGTTAACTTAAATGACCCAAGGTAAATTTCCACATATTACAAAGTTATGTCATTAAACAGTTATTTAATATAGAAGATACTGAACAGACTTGGGTAATTTAGACAAGATTCTTTGACTTATTCCTCCCCACTTGCCCTAAACCAAACACAAGTAAGATATTTGAAATATTTAAAGTTATCCTACAACCCAAGTTTTTTGTTGTACAAACATCTACAAACCATATTCAGATGGTTGATTTCTTAATAGTTAGGTATTCAGACACATGGTCAAGTTAGCTTGGCTTATTTTATGAACTGAGTCACAGTAAATCACAATTTGCACCTCCACATCCTGCAGCAAACACAAGGTTTATGCATTAACATAGACCTGAGGGAAGATGGTTTAAACTAATGTTCTTTACCTCATTAGCAATGTGTTCACTTCACTAATGGTCAGTTAGTGCAGCAATATACTGTAACAAATTAAACCTCAGTAACAAAGTTGAGATAGGATATGTATATTTGTTTTAACTATAGTTCAGAGCAGGAGCTGTAAATGGTTATTTTGAACTCTCTAGGAGTCAACAAGTACCAAGTGAAAATAGTTTTAAATTAATTTTTAATAAACTCATTTTATTTTTGGTGTGCTTCCATTTCTCCTTTTTGTGGGGACTTGGCAAACCAGGAAGTTTACTCTTAGAGGTTCGGTTGACGTTTTTGTTCTGTTTTTATATTTTAATCAAAAGCTAAATATGATAAGATGAAATGGACTTTATTTTAAGTTTTTGGCCTGAAAGTCCTTCATACTTTATCTTATGTGCATGGACAAGCCCTGAAGGTACTGATTTATCCACAGAACAATTTTTGCATAATGGTGGAAGGGATGTAATTTTTATTACAAATCTCGGATGTGGTGAACCATACCAGAAATCTCAAGTGTAAACTTTGTAAAAGACTACTAGTCCACAACCCACAAACAGTGGATTAATATGAACTAAATAATGAATAATTTTCTAAACAGGTGCCTGGATTTTCATCTGTAGCACGGAAGAAGGAGTCACCAGGAGAAAATATTTTGGGTTTTGGTTCGTCTATAGGTCCCTTAAGTGATATTGAACAAGACTGAATCTTGATATAAACCCAATTTAATTCAATTGAAGCTCCAGCTTGAATTAGGTAGCCAGATATTTCTACCATGGCTGAACAAAGAAATGTGTATCAAAAAATGGGGGGTTCAGAAGTGAGAAAATTGAGCAGAGACTCAGCTGAGTTTGCCAGCATGCCAAGCTCTAAGCACTAGCTCTTTAAAGCTCTTTCTCCACCTAATCTGTTGTGGATATTCTGCTTAGAGTACAATTTTTAAATGCTCACTGAGAAAGAGAACCAAAGGCTATATAATGTAACGATTAGGACTCACTCGGGAAGAATGGAGCCTCAGGATAAAATTATTCTGTGTGGTTTAACAGAACAAAGATCTGCATCTCAGGATCCTATGTGCCAGGAAATTATCTAATAAGGACATGTAATACAGCAGTGTCTTGTGGAAGGCGTATGCTAATAGTTGTTACAAGATTTTCTTTCAGAATGGGCATAAATAGTGAGAAGTGGGGAGAAAACTGGGAATCTTCACAAGTTTGCATGCAGAACTGCTCACACATAGTATAGTTCTGCTCATACCTGGAGACGTAGTCTTGATCATCAATCAATTTCATTAATTCCTAAGAAATTTAAACATCTACGAGAAGTGATTTTGAGGGTCTACATTTTACATGCAGGAATCATTTGCGGCAACGAGATACAGAAATATATTGTAGATAAAGTCTCTAATCTCTCTGTCATATTCTTTGCTCAGTGAGTTTGGTCTCAGCTTGTGGACGCTCTACAGCAAGGAATATTTTTTTGGGTCTGTATTTGGATGGAGTCTAGAACAGGGCAGTCATGGTCCAAAGCATACCTCCTAGGGACTGTTACACAAACAGATAAAGAATAATGACAATAATAAAAATGTCTACTAACATGTTAAATTAAGGTGAGCCACCTGCAGGTAGCTGATAATCATATTAAAGAAACTTGTGAACATCTGTAATTCTTTGTCCCCATTTATCATTTGGTGAAAGAACTAGGTCCTAAATCCAGCTTTACTTCATTGTGTATATTTTAATAGCAATCTAAAATAGGACTTAGTAAGCTGAGCAGGAGATGTCTGATAGCTGAGAACATGTAACTCCGGTGTATGCAGATTATGGCTGCTCTTTTCCACTACTTCTTCCAGGTAGTTTGTAGAATTTCTGTGAAATACAGGGGGAAAAAAAAGGAAAAAAAAATCTTCAGACAATTGTTGAAATATTTGCATTTCTTATTTCATGTTAATAAGAAATGTCACCAACAAAAATATATACATACATACATAATGAAAAACCACTCTGTAAGGTGAAGACAGTGTACTATTTTATTTATTTATTTTATTACTGATCACTTAAAGACTATTAATGTTGACTGTGACATTTTAAGATCATAAATTACTTTCTAGTAAGCAACACTTCTGCTTTTCATATTTACAGTTTAAAAATAAAAAATAAAAATACATACTCCTTTTTCCCTTTTTAATGGTTAATTAGGTCACTAATCAAAAGAAATTCTTAAGAGGAAAATGAAATGTTGACATTTTGCAATTATTTGCTACTGTGAATAATACATAAACACACTACTTATGGTTAAAGTGGCTTTCAAACCCTTTTTCTGCCATTAGGGCATGAACTGACTGCAGAATCAGTGTATTTTACTTGATATATTGCCACATTATCTACTTCAGTGCTTCCATTTAGTTTGGGTCACTTACATTTCATTATACTGTACCTTGGCTGAGTGCAATAAAAAAAAAAAAAAAGTTTATTGCAACTGCAAGCTCCTAATTAAACATCAGCTGTAAACTGAGCTACCCATTACAGATTATGTATATAAAAAGATGATATTCTTGGGAATCACTCTATCATGCAACATGATTAATATATATGTGTCCTTGTAAATAGGAGTTGATGTGTTATATACATAATGGGTATGATTAGCTTTTTATTGAGACCCAAGACATCAAAGATAAAGGGATACATAGATTTCTCATTCAGCAATCTTGTTAAATACGATATAAGCATGTATATCTATACACACATAACACATGCAGAAATGTGTTTAGTCTATTATAGTGTTCTTAGCTACTATCACTGTAGTTGCAGACAGTTTTGAACTTATAAATACATGTCCAGGGTAAAATTAACCTCAAATTAAAAAAGCAAAAAAGCAAAAAAGAAGTTATTTAAGTCAGTTAAAAATCTCTGTTTCCTACAAAGAGGAAGAAACTGTGCTTCAGACCTTTCTCTTTCAGAAAACACTGTAAGCAGATTTCATACCTTGAAACAGAAGCTTCAGGTGGATCTCATGAAGGACACATTCGAAGGTCAACTGGTATTTCATATAGAAAAAGCTCTTTTTAAATGGACCACTGAAAAATCATTTTGGCCTTAATTTATACAATGAACATATTAGTTCTCTTGTTTTCCAGTTGAAGGAAATATAGTCGGTGTGGAGAGGAAGTTAGAAAAGTTTCAACCAATGGAGTTACATGCCCTAAGACCGCAATTTTGTGTATTAAGGAATTAAATGGCAAAAAAGTTTAATTTCCACCTTCCTTCCATTCTTCCTATTTGTGTACCCCTCTCAATTACGCCAGTATAAACTATTTGTGGGATCACGCAGAGAACAATTTTCAGCAATTGATGTGATGTCAGAAAATATATATTTTTTGTGCTTTGTTGTTTGCAAGGTTTTTTATATAGATTTCTCAGAGCTGTGAATATTTTATCATGTAATGGAACATAGATCAATTACAATACTATATACTGAGGAAAGAGTGATGAAAGAATCCAGACTGAGATCCATGAATCATCCCATTTAATTTTAGTTCTAGTTGGTGAGGTTGAGTGGTGCTGTCCATGGACCCATATATTTACAATGCAAAGAGAAAATTCTCCTTGGGCACCTTTCAAATCTCAAGTGGCAAAGTACATGCCTAACTTAAAAATTCAAATTAAGTGTTTAAAGTTGGGATGGATTAATCGGACCAGCATATGAGAAGCTACAAAAATTCTGTTTCCCACATACAAATGCAGAAGTTTGTTTGTAATTTGAAGATGTGACAATAGGATTTGGGTTGCACAAATATGATAGCCCTAAATTGTGTTACCTATACCAGGGCTCAGACTAACACAAAAAAATATTAAATATTCGACCTCTGAAAATCAGATTTTCAGATATGTTCAGTATCAGAAAAAGTAGATATAGGGAATAAACACTAGTAAATACTCTTGTCCGGGAAGTTTGACTTAGATATCTGCTGTTGCTGCATTGTTCACAAAACTCAGGTGTCTGAACCCAAACTGGGGTCTCTTCAGAGCCCTGTGCTGTCCCATTTAGCTGGACAATTTTCCTTCCTTACTTTCTGCCCTTAATCTTGGATAAGAGAGAAAAAGGTCTAAAAAGCATCCTTTTCCCTTTGTGTTTGGAAGCATAGCCAGCCTTGCGAAAAATCATGCAAACAGGCCTAAACTGAAGAAAGAGTAGATCAGTTATTTTTTATATGTTGACTACCTTTCTTACATCAGCTCAGTTAAAGCACCATCCGATATAATCCATAAAGAGACTGTTGGTATAATTTCCACACCCCACAGTTTCAGTTGGTGTAAATCAGATGAAGCTATTGCAGTTTCTCCAGCTGAGCATCTGGCTCTGTTCTTCTTCAGGAGTGGAATTTTTAAAAGAAAAATGAGGGTTAAAAAGAGAGGTTGCTTCCATTAAAAACTGTCTCAAACTAAAAGCAAGCTGTCATATTTAAAAACAAACAAACAACAAAAAAACCCAAACGTGGGTTTGCAGTCTCTCTCACAAAAATGCTGTAACAAAGACAACAGCTTGACAATGGCAGCTGCTGCACAGAGCAAAAAATTAGAAGACAATGTCATTTTTAATGATTTTTTAAAATGAAAAATTAAACCAAAATAAACGACATGTCCTAGGTATTGTTTTTTTTTAAGAATCTGTCTCTCTGCCTTATTATTTATAAGTGGCAATGCAGACAGACGACAGGAACATATGCTGGGAAGAGTCTGAAATTAGACAAAGCAATAATGGAAGAGGGATTTTTTTTTTTTTTTTAAGTTTCATACAAAGGCTATACTTTTTGCTTTAAAAAAAAAAGACACATACATATCCATCCATATTTATAGACATGTACATGCGCACACTCACAAAAAACACATTCATATATTTATATCCACAAATAGTTTCATGTTTATAAATTAATATCCATAAACATAAATACACCTGTGTAAATATATTTATGAACTAATATATGTAGGTGTAAAATTTGCAGACAGGTACTCTCAGTTATTTTTAGAAAGGGAGAAATCTGTAAAATAAAATGTCATATACCAAGAAAAAATGGGATTCTATTTTGAGACATTATTCTCAGCTTTTTTTTGCTTTTTTTTTTTCCCTTCGGTAACTTATAAGAACAATTTAGATCATTTAGTTGCCGTCATACTGCCCTACAGCCTTATGTTTCTATCTGTCCTGCTGGAAGTACAAAAAGGTCTTTTTTATAACAACTCAGTGCTATTCAGTGCAATTTCCCCACTTAAGGGCAGAAAATCTCCTTCGAGGAAAAAAGATTTTTTCTTAAATCTAATCTTTTTTCTCAACACTGCTACTGACTTAAAGGTTGTCTGAAAGTTACTTATTTAAGTGAGACAGGTAAAGTTTTTAGAATCACCTTTAGTATCCTGCTCTCAACTAATGAAAAGTAATCCTGTTTGGATTTAAGTATTTAATGATAGTATTAAAGAACTAATACTTAATTTGTAAAAAATATATAAAAAAAAAAAATAAAAATCTTTCTATTATATACTATTCATAATTTTATTGCTTTCATTTATTTATTTTCCACAACCCAAAATAAGCTGGAGTTGATGGAGTTCAATTCTCTTATTTTCAAATCATTTACATTCATTTTGTGTATCATATATGAGTATGGGGGTTTTTTTTGCCCTAAAATTTTGTTGCTTAAATAAAATACTAATAATTTTTTCTTTATTATTCTGCATTAAGCATAAATGGTACCTCAAACAAAAAGTTATCAAAACTGCTTTGAAACATTCTGTAAGTTATTGTCAGAGCAGCTCATTGCCTAAACGCCCAGCAAGAATTAGTTCTAAGAGTAGGCTGATTTTGCGCTTTCAAAAGATTAATTAAATGAGGGAACAGTTGTGCCTCTTGTCTCTTAGTGCTGCCAGCACATTCGGTCATGCAGGGGAAACTGCTAAGTACTTACATTGCGGTTGCATCCAGTCATAGTGTCATGTACAAGTCCAGTCATGAATACCAGAAGTCTTGATCTCTTCTGGATATGCTTGAAACAGCTTTGGATTTTTGTTTGTTTGTTTGTTTGTTTGTTTGTTTCAGTAGGACTACCCTGGTAGTCAAAAATTGCAGGATGACAACCTGTAAAGGTATGTTCTGCTTATTGCCACAGCAGTGCTTTATCAGCAAGTGAGAGCACATCAGCAGCGCAGTGTAAAAGAAGTCAAAATAGTCCCCTCCTATTTTCAAACTCATTCTTGAAATCGCTAGAAGCTGTTAATTTTCACACAAAATGTGTTTCATGTTTGTATTTTTACCTTTCCAGTTGTAAAGAGCACGTCAGCACAAATCGTTTCAGTGGGGCAGTGTCTGTTATTGTGTCTAAGCAGAGCGTGTTAAGCATTACTGCAATATATATAATTCTTAGCAAAACCTCCAGTCTAGGCATGGAGGATGAGAGGAGCAAACTGTGTGCCTGCTTATGGGTTGTTTTCCTTATGCTGTTTTCTCATGAGTGGTGTCAGAGTCCTAGGGAAGAGTTTGTTCAAGACGTTTGTTATGAGAGAGATGGGCTTTCTGTCTAGAACCCAGTTTTGAACTCGGCCAGTCAGGAGACACTGACCCAGAGTCAGTGGTTCAAGGATACCTGTGCAATGAATTTTCTTGTCTCAGGGGATTATAGTGAACCCACAGGCAAATGCTGCCTGTGCAGACAGCAGGGCGCTGAGAACAGCACTGCGGATAGAGAGAAGAGCTGGTGGCCATAGCAGATGCAGAGTATTTTGGGATGCTTCTGTGGGAATGCTTTATCAAGGGATATGAGACAGGCTGGGAGATGCCAGTGAAGAAAAGACCTTTTGTTATAACTTCTGTGGTCACACAGCTGTCAATCCAGTACCACCCAACCAGGGTTAAATTTACTGTCTCCTCCTGCTCCTTTTCCTCCTTTTCTTTTTTTTTTTTTTTTTCTTTTTCTTTTTTTTTTTTTTTAAGAGACAGCTAAGAGATTGAATAGTTTGAAAAAGACACAATTGCACCTAGACAAAATTCCCCTAGATAAAGGCCAAAATAAAAGCAAAGACACAGAGACAAGAAAATGTTTCCACACAGAATGACCTTTGCTGGGAGGAGGGGGGAGAGGGGAGCTGGGATTGTTCACACACTTCAATCTCAGCCTTGCTAGGTGGGTTTTAACTCTTCTTTTTCCCCACACCTTTACCTTCTTTTCTCCCTGTAACACCAGGGAGCCTTTTCCTGTCTGGGGTTCTCCTCATTGCCCTTTTCCTTGACTTTGTCTTGTCACTCCGACCGTAGTCTTGTTCTGCCAGATATGTTTCATTTTCTGCATGACTTCCCCTGGATGGGCATTTCAAGCTGTGATTTCTAAGCTTGATCTCACACTGTAGATCCTGTTATCTGAGTAAAAAGCTTTAAAGTTCAAAGTGAGTTGGATGAACAATACTTTATAAGCAGTGTAAAGTCTAAGCATCCTCTGGGTGGGAGCAGTTCAGGAAAAAAAAAATAATCAGATGGTTGCATGCTTTTATATGGAGAAAGGACAATTAAAAAGCAAGATGCCTAGTTGGGGAAAAAAGTGTTATAAAGAGTTATTAAGAGGTCTGAAGAAGTGCATGTAGTTATGGTTCTGTATCCACACAGAGCTGCCATGGGGCTCTTGCTACTTGTAACCCCAAGGCTTCTCTTGCCAGCCAAGCTTATTCCAAAGCCATTGAACTCCATAGCAGTCTTCTAGACTTTAAACCAAACTCCTTAAGCAGAAAAACCAGGCATTAACGAGTACATTATTAGTAGATACATGAAGCCATTGGATAACATCCCTGGCACAAGCCCTGGTACAAGAAACAAGATGGTGTTTCCTTATTTCCCACTGATGTCTGTTCTACTCTCCTCCACCTGGACCCCCTGGTGCAGCTGTGTAGTCTGCCCTGTTGCATGGGGATTTTTGACAGTCTTTCTAGGACAGATAGACCTGGAAGCGTGTACATGCAAGATCTGTGCTTGTTTGCTGTGATGGATTGCGTTGTCATTCAAGATTTTCTGGCAATTCACCCAAACAGGACCCAACCCCCTACATCCAGAAGCACAGGCTTTCCACTGGTGTTTAAAAGGGCATCTTTAGCAACCTGATTAGTGGTTTGATATTTGTGGAAAGAGAGCTGAGCTTTCCTTTGCTAGAATATAATTCCCCTAAACACATACTGGGGGTATGATACAATAGCCGGAGGAAAAATCTCTGAATTTTCATAAAACTTTTGCTGGAGTAGGGGGCAATTTATTCTATCTAACATGAGCCATCTAAAAGTTATGAGAATATTCTCATAAATAAGAGGAGATGTGACAGAATTTTTGGAAGGTTTTTTAGGCAGCCTTTCTCCAAATAATTCACTGGTTATACCACATATCTTGCTAAACTGCACATAAATTAACCTGGTTGTAGGTTTTGTGTAACCTCTTTACACAAAGAATTGAACTCTTCGATAGAAGAAAATTTATACAGCAAAAATTGCAGAGGTGGCAAGGAAAATTAAGATCTAGTTGTGTAATACACAACTTAGGTTGCAAATATTTTGTGGTATCCCTATGACTTATGAATAAGACATGTCAATAATCATTGCTCAAGAGGACTTGGGTGGCAACTGGACATTCTAAAAACACATTTTAAAATCAGAGGGTTTGATTATTTATTTGTTTGTTTATTTACTTATTGATATGTTAAATATAGAAGCATAAAGAAGAAGTAACTCTGGTGAAGCTTTCAGAATATAATGGTGCACTGCCAGGATAATGATTGCTGGTGATTACAGGCTGTGCAGCTCATGGCAGACCCTTCAGCCCAGGTTCCAGGTGCTCCCCCTATCCATGACATGGCGGTGAGGCAGTCTATCAAGCAGCTGTGCAGTCCCCCCTTTTTCAGCCTTTTTTTCTTTTAATATTTTGTTTTTTTTTTTCTTTTTTTCTTTCTTCTTCTTCTTCTTTTTTTTCTTTTTTTCTCTTTTTTTCCAAGAAAACCATAGGAACCAAAGATATATAGGGCAATGTTGAGCTTTCCCCTCTTATCCTAGGAAAGAAGCAGGGAAAGAGCAGAGACAAGTTTGTTTATTAAAGTAACAATTCAAAACTGCATTATAGCTGTCTCCACTGGAGATATATGCAGTGCATGGCATTGCATGGCATTGCATTGTGTTGCATTGCAGACTTGGTCCTGTGATTATTCTGTCTGGGAGCTGGCTGGATTGAGTAAAGGCTCCTGTTTAGACCCTTGTATCACAGTTCCTTTTGTTATGGAAAAAAAAAAAGGTTGATGGCAGAGAGTATGGCACACCATTATCTCTTTTTCAAATGTATCTTGGATGTTCCTAGGACCATCCTATATTCTTCCCAGGGCATTCTGTGTTGCAATTGTCCAAGAGATATGCTACACTAAATGGATATTTCATCTGACTCGTTACAGATATTCTTACATTGTTATGGTAAAAGAACAGAGTAATAGACAACCAGTGTGCTTAGGCTTGTCTGTGGAAGTTATCTGGTGATAATTTACCAAATGTAAATATAATTCTCATAAAGATACTGATCACAAAAGGTGCAGAGGCAGCAGAGTTGCTTATAGAAACAACAACAACTTGAATTTGTAGCAATTTTTTTTTGGCAAAAATACATATGATTTGGACCAGTTGTGACTGAAGTCATTGCTTTCCTTTTGTAGAATTCTGTTCACACAGCTCAGCCCCAAAAGTGACAAAGGTAAGAAAGCTTTTTACAGATTCCTCATCTTTTCAGTATGCTAAGCAACCCCCTTACTTGCAGAAAAACTGCAATGGCCCTGAAAGTACATACATTTTTTTGTTTATCTGTTCAAAGATAGACAGACTCCATTTCTGGTTTTAAGTTACATTTTACAAGAGTGAAAACAATTAAACCTTCATTGTCCAAGCTTTCAAGTCAATATGGCAGTACTGTCATGCATCCATTTCATTTGGGAATAGACTCATTCTCAGTCACACTGCTAAACAGATAAATGCAGCTCCTTAGGTTAATCTTGTTTTATTATGGAGTGACATTCAGAAGTTTGCCTCAGTTCAGAACTGCATCACTTCCTTAGTTAACCATCTTTTATATTATGAAAATAACCATGATATGCAAAAGAGAAACACAGTTGGAAAATTCTAAGAAATAAAAAGGAAAAGAGGAACAAAACAGCAATCGTTAATTTTTCAGTTCTTGTGATTCAGAGGAAGAAAAAGTACTGTGTGCTCTTTAATTTGTAGTTAATGACATTCATTATAATGACACATTAGACATTCAGAGCTTTGTATTCTATTGGGGTTTTTTTGAATGTTGATATGTTGAGGTTTTGAAATGAAGGAGAGTTGCATTATATTATATTTTATATATATGATATGATATTACATTATATTTATTATTTATGTTACGTTACATTACATTACATTATCTTATATTAGCAGAAGGAAAGTCTATTTCTATAAAAGCAAATTCCAAAACTCAGTAAGGGAAAGATCTGACCCTATACGGATCCAGATTAGATAAAAATAGCTACCCCACTTACAGGGACACCACACAGGCAGGTGTTTTCCTTGTTTTGCATTCCGTACTGACGATGTGCCTAAGTCAGTGCCAAACAAAGGAGGGGAAAAAAAAAAGGGGATATAGGAAATTTAATTTTGATACTAACTTTGACTCCTACAGACAATTCTGCCAGGGAAAAGAGTATGAGAACCTTCTTTATAAGATCATTTCAGCAATCTGTTTTAGAAAATATTATTTTCAGTGTTTCTTGTCTGGTTTGGGCACTGGTCTGATGGGAAAAGATGTTTCAAACTCATTTCTGAAGTAGAAAGGGGAGAAGTTCTAGTATTCGATCCTCCAGGAATTATAAAGGAGTTGAATACTTTTTAAAAGTTGTTCTGCTACTACAACTAACAGTGATTTTTCAGAAGAGCCACAACACCAAAACCTAGAAGTAACAGAAATTTAGCAAACTTCTGTCATATTTGAATAATGAAGCAAAGGTGGCAACCCCAGCGACTTTGCAAGTAAACTAGACAACCCAATAGAGCTTGCATACCTCAAGAAAAAGAGAAACAAAGTGCATTGGAAGAGCATGGTGTGGTGACATCTGAGAGGAATCTGTCAAAACAGAGGTTTTCAGTAACTCAGACACCATTTATTTTACTATATTTAGCATTGGTTTATTTTGCCTAGCAAGGGAGTTGAAAACAGAGAGACTGAAAGGAAGAATTGGAAATGGTTTACAAAGATTTCTTAACAAGTAATATTCTGCATGGGTGATTCATCCTAGAACTGCACCTTCTCATTTTCTCTATATTACTTGATCCACAAAAGTGTAACTTAGGTGAAAATTAGTAATTTTTATATGCTAAATACTCTAAAAATTGGTAAGTGGAAATCCAGTTAGCTTAAACATGCAAAACACCCCAAATTTTCAAGCTTGTGTATGGAGTCATTCAGTGTAAGAGGTTTACAAAGCTGAGGTTGTGCTATAGCTTCCATTTTAATCATTTGACTTGCCCGTGACATCAGTCAGTAGATCAAATACAGCCAGGGTGAAGCTCTGGTAGGGCCTGCCTACGACAGGAACCTCTGATTTCTCTACAGCTAAAACTTTTTTTCAGCAATCCTAACTCTCAGCAACCTGCCCTGGCAGCTTCCACGTGCAGAGATGAAGTACGTGCTAACACACTGACAACCTGAGAGGTCCACAAAATAAACAGCCTTTCTCCAATTCTCATTGCAGACCTCTTCTGGGTACAGCTGTCCCATAAGGACTCTGGCAACATGTTCCTGAAACGAGTATCTCACCCACACCAGCTACTGCCACAGGATCTGGTGCGAATATGGCTCATGAGAGATAACAGACTTCCTCTGTTTATTTCTTTTGGTTTTCTTTTTTTTTTTTTTTTTTTTTTAGGAAATCAAGGAGGAAACTGCTTTGAGAAAGAACAACTCCCGTCTGGCACTCAGAAATCTAAATTAACGTGGCAAACTGCCATGATTTTCAATATTGATTTACAACTACGTCCCAGTTCATAAACCTGCGGTGGTGACTTCTGCTGTCACATTGTATGTGTGTAGTCAAGAAATAGTGTTTTAAGTCGTAAAACAATAATTCAGGAAATGGAAATGTTAGAAATTATCAGTGTGTTGAACTAAACCACATAAGCATTAAACTTTTGCCTGATGTGTGCTATTCCATATTATTGTCAGTACTAAAGCAAAAACTGCACACCATGCAATTTTGAATAAGAAAATAAAAAATAAATAAATAAAAAACAATTTTAATCCTACATTTTTTTAAGTCAAGCGAATAAGTTCCATTCTCTTTGGATTAGGCCTTTTTCAAAGATTGTGATTTTATCAATTGATATGAAATGTAAAGCAAAGATCAGGAGTGAGAGAGAGAGAGTTTTACCTGGACCATATGCATTTATAAAGCTACTGTTCTGACCTGAGAGCATTTTACACTTCTGTTCTCCTTGGATAAGGTCATAAAAGAGAAGGGAGTAATGGCTTCACTGTTAACAAAACCAATTTCAAACTCTTCTCTTTGATCCAGTGATGAAGTCTGTCATGATTACTGAGAGATACATTAATTAATGTGCTGAAACTCAATAGAGTAAGTAAAGTAACAATTGATTAGCCTTTGTGAACACGAACACACTGGAGGGAAGTCTAGACATAACGCTTATTAAAAACAAATACTGCGGTATTCCACAGTAATAGATATAATAATTTGGCTTCCAACAGCATTTAGAGCCATTACCATAGAATATTGTAGTGGGTTTTGTGAGCATGAGTGTACCTGACACACTCAGAAACACATCTTCAGCTGCTTCTGTGGAACTAATCTGGTATATCAGCTGATCAGCTGTCAGCTTTATCTATTATTTATTCTCTAACCGTATGTTTTAAAAGAATTTTTTGCTGGGACTTTTGTTGTTGTGTTTTACAACTTGCAGTCTGACACTGTAACTTTAAAGACTACTTGCTTAAAGGCTAAATTTGTTCATGGGAAGTGTGTGTGTGTATCCAGTTGAACTGAACATGGTTATTTCTCAACAGCCACTGATTTCATTTGTCACTTTATTGCTTGAGTCAGGGGAGTGGATTAAGGCACAGGATGTCACTGCCACTTTAAGAGAGCATCCTTTTTGGAAAGCCAGTTTATTGTTTGGTGTTTATTTGAATAAAAAGCTCTTCTTCAAAATGTGAGCTGTTTCCTGAGAGGAGGCAGAAGCTGAATAGTATTCTTCATGGGAGAGGGAATGATTTAGTGCACCAAGTTACCCAAGGAATTTGCTACAATCCACTCATGCCTCTGCAGAAATGAAAGGATGTGGCCTCATCATAGTCAAACCCATAAAGCACATTGACAGCCAGGAGAACAAGTCCTCAGCAGTGCTACGGGTCATATTGACCAGTGGAAGCTTTTTCTTACTAGAAAGTCTACTATAGGTCACTCCAAGATTTACATGGGACTGACTAATGAATAGCAAGGAACGAATTAGGGACAAAGCTGGCTGTTCCATCTTCCAGTTCTGTATTTATTCAGGTTGCTGTTTGGTTAAGGTAATAATCTGCTGTTGTCCCTGTCTTTTGTGTTAGCTGTAAAGAAGACATGTTGGGATTAAAGTCATTGGTCTTTTTCACAGGTATTTCCTGACTATAAAGCCACACAAAATTTTGTGTTGTGTATTTTATTGCAATCACACGCTTTTCACTGATTGCTGAAATTAAGAGCACTTTGTTACAAAAGTCTAAATATTTTGTTCTGACACTGTGTTTCAAAATTTTATTTCTTTGCATAGCTTCATGTATTGTTTGATTAGTTTTTTCCATTATTTATTTTCACCCAGACAAGTTACATTTAGGATTTATCTGACAAAGCACCTATTTGAAGTACCTAAATTGGAGGTACCTAAAACTCTACGGTCCCATATAGTAGCACTGAAAAAACAGTAGAGCAACCTCACAGTAAGCAATATGTTTAATGTAAATTCTTAAACTGTTATAAAACCCACAAAAAGATATCATAGTCAAATTCTGCAAACTTGTTGCATTTACTAAAAAAAAAAAAAAAATAAAAAAAATTGCTCTCATTGATTAGCTCTAAACTTCAGAAATATTTTCTATAACTACAGGCCCCATGGTTACAACTTCCAATTAACTTTCCTAAGAATTTCAAGAGGGAAACTGAACATCTAGCAGAGAAAAGGGAAAATGAATGTAAAAGACCTGTGGATGGTCCTGAGACAGGTTTTACATGTGTTGTGTTTATGTTAGAAAAGCTTTTCTGTTAGAAGGGAAAGTTGTCATAGAGAAACATTTGCAATTTTAATATCGTAGAGCAGGGTCAGTCTGGGGTCAATCACCTTAAAATAGGTGCAAATGTGCAGAGTGCAAAGATGAAAGCCTCAAAATTAATAAAAGACAGTAAGAGTCTTTGCAAGCACCTTTCTGCTGAGGGACTGAGGTGATGTTTCTGGAATAAAGTCCTTGAATTTGAACTCAGCTCTTGTTTCAAACACATTCTGCAAGAGGTTCATGCAAATTTGAACCATTTGAATTTTGGACAATGGATTTGTATTTTGGTTGTATTGCAGTTATATTACAATATCTTTAATTCAGCAGGAACAAAGAGATTTTAATTAAAAATAGTAAGTGGAAAAAAAAAAAACCCACAATTTTACTTTCAGGCTGACTTCAAAGTCCTCGATATTGCTTATTTCATTTCTACATCCTGTGATGCCCCATACGTTGTAATGCTTATCTTTTTTTTCTATTAAGAGTCTATTCTATACATTATAATGCCATTTTCATCTCCATTGTATGCAAAGAAATTGTTTCCCATTTTGAAGTAAATACATCTGTTCCTCTACGCCATAAAAGCACCATCTACTGACTTTCAGTAGTTCAAGAAGTCTATTAAATTAGATTTGAGAAATACTTTTATTCATTGCATTACCCTTTTTCATGTTTTCAGTAAAAAAAAATTAAAAAATTGGACTGTTAACATAGGAATTGAAGTCTTTTGTCTACTTCCTAAAAGGAGAGTCATGGATAGCAATGGTCTGCCTCTACACTGACTCCCACTGCTGAGTTGAGAGCGCTATAGCAATACTCAGCTGTAGCAGAAACTCAGTTCTTCTCTGTGCCGAGGCAAGTAAAACTGTTTTTGATATAATGTTGATTTTTTGAAGGTTAATTTTCCTTGGATATTTGTGGGTTTCTATCTATATATGATTGTTATTGGAAAATCAAGGTCAAGTTCTTCCATACATGGTAATGATGTTCACTTTCCTCATCCCATACAGGATCAGAAAGAACAACCTGAAGGTAAAAGATGTCGCTACATTTAAATAATTGTATTACATGGTAACACTGCTGTATCTTTACATGAAATTTTGGCAAAGGGTGAAACCTGTGAAATGAATAAACAAGCAGTAAGCCATGAAGGAAAAATGTACTAAAAAGATTACCGCATATCTGGTGCTTCAGAACTCAAGCAGTAACACAGAAGTAACTTATTTGTAGGGGAAATTGTATTTTTTTTTTTTTTTTTGCTTTGTGTGTGTGTGTGTTTGTACTCTCCTGCTCTTTGGGAATCTCAATGATATGACACCTGAAATCTCCTAAATCTTAGCCCCGGCTCTGCATCATTCTTGAGAGGTCTAAAGTTGTGGGAAATAGAACCCCTAAATATGCACATATCCAAGCTCCTCTTCACTAAAGAGAAATGATTCTCATATCTCAAAGTGACAGCCATCTCTAGAAATCACAGTGACCTATTCATTAAAAACCTGAGTCCCATGTGCATGGTAGAATTCATTAAGCGATGTTATTCTCTCAGCAAATGTTATAGAACTCTGTGGTGTGACATTCATAAATATTTGTGTCGGGCAATTACCTGCTAAAACTTCAGCGTATTGGAAAAGAAATATTAAAATAAAGTCTTTTTTTTTTTTTTTTTCCTTCAAGAAGATTTGACTTCTGTCACTCAGGTTTAGAGCCCAGTTTCTTTTGCATGAAGAATGGGATAAGCTCTCCACATCAAAAATATCATCTTGGCCAAGGTCATTTAATACCACCAAATCAGAGCTGGGGCCCTAGTATGTGGAGACATTTATAGCCCGCTGTCATTCTGGCAAGTGACAGAAATAGAGGGTGGAGCAGGTGCTGAGCAGAATTGTCATATTTCCGTAGCAAGGCCGGAGAGCTTTGTGATTTATGGATGCTCAATATACAACCGTGACGCCCCACAAGTGAATATACAAGTTGCAAATCTGTAAACAGCTACGGTGGGAATTCGCTAATCTCTGCCTGCTGTAGCTTATTCTGTAGAGGTCCTCAAGCTTTGTATAAGAAAGTTTTGACATTGTGCTCTGTAAAAACACACACAGCAGCTTGCCAGGGCTTGTCAGCAAGGACAATAACACATTTTACTAAGTCTGTAAAACCTATCATTGTTCATAATGTCACACTGTTGAGAACTGGAAAAGCAGAACTAATAAGGCCTTTCTAGAACAATTTCTAATGTTCCTTGAAAAGCAAATGCATGGTTTTACTTATTATGTTGAATCAAGGTAATCCAAAGCTCTGGATAAAACTAAGACAATCAGATATTTCTCCACATTGAACAGACAATAAACTTCACGATACCCAATTTAGTTGGGATCAGATCCTTTTTTTTTTTTTTTTTTAGTCCCCACCAACTACTATCTTTTGTTTGTATTTTAAAGGAAGCTATGGTCAGTGCCTTTCACTATGAATAGAAGCATGAAAAGGACTGAAAATTGGTCTGAAAATTTTTAAAAGAAATCTGCTGTCTCTTAAAAGAAAATGTGATCACCTTTTTCACTCACAAATGGCTATTCAGACAGCAAGACCCATTGATAAATGTGACTTTTAAGTGAGAAGCTTCCTAAAAAATATGACTGTGACAGCGCAGGCCTAGATGTGCATTTTAACATGACAGATTATAAAATGTTACAACGTAGTGTATCCTGGAGATTATAGGAAGTTCATCAACACATTTAGAGGTTTAATTCCTTGGAAATTGGGTCTAGAATCACCGCAACCCTTGAATCTTCACAACTGTTGCCATTGCAGAAAAAGTTCTTCAAAATATTTCCAGAACATCTGTCAAAAAAACCCACAATTTCACAGGTTTTCATCATTGAAAATCATCCATTAACAGTTAAGGATAGCTTCCCAGTCTCTGGGTAGGCCTAGTGCTGTCACCTGTAGACCCAGTGTTACTTAGTAAGACCAGAAAAATTTCATGTGGGTAGATTCCAGTAACTTTCCAATCCATTGGCACTGTGAGACTGGAAACTTCATGATCGGATCTCTTCTTTGAGAGGGAGAAAAAAGAAACAGAAAACAGACAGAAAGGTGGCACTGTTTGGCTCATGTTCTTTCACAATGGAGCCCAACACAGCTAATTTATGTGATTAGCTTAGATCTTGCCTCATGGAAACCCTTAGTATTTCATTAATTCAGGGTACCTAAAGCTCCATAAATATCAAGTGGTGAGAAGAAAATGTCTTTGAAAACCATCACAGGCTTTTGGTCTACCTATTGTAGCTCCTCCCCAACTACGCTGACTACGTAAGAGATGGTTTTCCTTCACAGCGTGATTTATTCAGCGCACATCAAGTATTAACCTTTCTCATCAGAGCTGTTTCTTTGAAGCTCTGCCACAATCTCCAGTTACCATTCTCTGCCATTATATGGGTGATGCTAGTTCAATTGCTTTCATGCTGAGAAGTATCTGGCTCTCCAGATTCTTCAGTAAGAGTGCCATGATTCAGAAGATGGGGCAAAACACCTTTAGGGCAGGGCTGAATTTTTGCCCTCACTGGGGAATTCATTAGTTGCTGGTGCCTGTTGCAACTTTAGGTTGCATTGCAGTGAAGTTTCAGGTAGAGGAATACCACCCATTGTGTTGAATGTGCATTTCCGAGAATGTTTAAGCATCTGGATCTGAGCACCTAAGGAACTCAAAGGTTGATTAGTGAAGCACGTACGGATTAACAAACCTGCAGGTTAGGCAGTTAAGAAAATAGTCAGTCTGGGTTGCTGTTTGGGATTTAGCTCGCATCTCAATTAAGGAGGGTGATGAGAAAAAGAGATAGCATCCTTAGGGAATGGTACAGTCTTTATGTATGGCACAATTCTTTACATATGGATTTGTATGGGATAGCCATAATTTATAGGTTCACAGTGGTTGGGTTTACATGCCCCACCGCCAATTACACAGTTTGGGTGTTATCCTTATGGGTATGTTTGCATTCAAAACTTTGTATGAAGTAAATTTTAAATGCAAATGTATTGTCATCTTGTTCTGAAATTTGGTCCAAAATGTAGGAAGCCACGCCTTTAGAGGAATTCAATATATTTCACTTTGGGGGAAAAAAAAAACCACTTCCTATATTTGTTTTATCTAAATTTCCTCTGGTAATTCATATTCCTGCTACTCTTTGAGCAAACTTCAGAGCTTACCAAATTGGTGGTGTTTGTTGATTTCTATCTAAAGCATATATGTTCACATGGAGTAAAACATACTTTATTACACTGATGAACAAGTTATTCATTTGACCCTCAAACAGAAAACTATCCTGATAATATACCTTTGAAATATGCAGCAGTTTGATCGAAAAATACTCTGGCGATACTTTCATGGCTGCCATTTATCTTTTTTTTTCCCTCTTCTCTATTTTAAAACGTATTGTCAGATTTATTTGCTGTAGTATTAAGTTTCAAAGCCTAACCATTTCTAACCCAGCACTTCTAATGGGATTCAGTCCTTTGACTCAAAAGTCTCATTCTCAGATATTAAATCAACATGTGCCTTTATGACTCAACATTTATCTGTGGGATGATGATTGAATTCATAATTTAGAAAGGCATCTGTATAAATAGATCTTTACTAATAACTGCAAAAGATAATCTTGCCATAGTCCTTTTTATAAAAAGGAAAAAAAATTAAATTAAGAAAAAAGATCTTTAAAAATCTGTTCTTCAAACAGCTATTCTTGATATGAACACCCCACACAAACTCCATTCCACCCCACATGCACATACAAATGTATTTATTTACATCTGCATGAAACTTCCATACATATCACTTTGTATACCTTACATGTAAAGGTAATTTACACTAGTTTTAAGTCTCCTTTGTATTCTAGCAGTGCTGTAAAGAAATAAGCCCTAGAGGGTCTTACTATAAATGAAAGCTTATAGTTTGAGTGTTATTAATTAAATCACTCTTCAACCAGGTTATACTTGGAGCTACTCATGCTATGCATACGTGAATAGACACTGTTAAAATCCATGTCAGTAACTACACCCTGAATTCATTTCTCATACTTTTTAAACAGAGGAAGGCATTGCTAGATATTTCTGGCTTGGCCTTTTTCCCATTTCCTTTCTTGCAATTCCTTCTCAGAAACCCAAAGCTGACATTATTTTCTCCTAATGATTTCTTGAACATGTGAGTCATTCTGCAGTATCCATATACTGCACAGTTGCCAGAAAAGACAAGGAACTGGGTATCTCTTCCAGTCCTGTGGTCCTGTGTATCTATAACAAGTGTCTCTGTGATGGGTGTTATGGCTTCCATGTTCCATTTTGCAACTGCCACTCTTTGTCATGTTTGTCACTTCACTTCTGTCCATTCTTTTCTTGACCTAAAAAGTGGTTACTGCTTTTCCTATTTACATGAGAATTAGAGACTGACTGTGAAAGTGAACGTGTCTTTGCAAACATAGAGCCAGTATCAATGGGGAGGAACTAAAAAAAAGAATGACTCGAATTAAGATTCAGGAGACATGAGACTCAGATCTCATGGGACTTAACATTGTTTTTTAGCTTACATTAAGTTCAAGAGAAGAAAGATGAAACTCAAGTAAAAATTATCCTAAAAATGTGTGCCATATGCTACATGATTTTGAACAGTTTTTCTCTATTTGAAAGATACCTGCAGCATAATTTCTCTACAGACTCACTGGCTGCATCTAAAGGGTTTGGAGATTACCCAGCTGCATGGTCAAAGGATTACATCTGAGAAAAGGCCTTACCAGATTTACTTCAGTCTGCTTCTGAAACTGGTATGAAAATATAGGTGTAAGACTTACATATGCAGTTGCTCCAATGTTGGAAACCCCTTCTGGGAAAAGATGAATGACAGCAACATGCATACAGGCTTTAAGAAGTGCATTTACCATTTTTGCTCTTGGATTTCCACTTTAGGAAGATATTTGACTTACGGATATCTGCCCTGCTTCAATTGTACCATCAATTTACCAGGAGACATTGCTGCAACTTGAAGCTTTGATTTGGTTCTGGGTTGAGGCACCTCAGGCTTTCATCAGAAGGCATCAAAAGATATTCTAGATGTTTCTCTCTTTGTACCCACCTCACACCCCATGCTAAGGCTTACTATCTGTATGAATAATATCTCCAGCATAAATGTAAGGAGAGTTTCACAATCCAGCATCAGGTCTGAAAATGAGAGGAAGCAAACCAAACTAGAAGAGTGATAAACACTGACTATAAAATATAACCAAGGAAACAAGCCCTAAGCAGAGAGCAAGAAGGAGGGAAAAAATAGAGTGGGGAAGAAATGTGATTCATTTTAAAACTTAATTTAATAAATTGTGCTAAAGATGCTGAAAAATGCATTTAGCTCTCAACCTCCAGGACTGTACATTGTGAACTAGCATCTAGCCATAATGGGGTTTCTGCTCCATCAGCTGCAATAATTATTTTCCTTGATTTGCCTTGGTCATTTTATATAACGATTTCTCCGTGTGTGTGTATATATGTGTATGTGTGTGTGCATGTGCTTTTGTGTGCATTTCCTTTGGTTCCATTTTCTCATTTATTTTTCTTTTTGATCAAAAAACAAAACAAAACAAAACAAAACACACCAAGAAGGGAAATTAAAGATCATTTAAGACACATTTTGACCACTGCCTTTGTTAATGTTTCTTACAAGGAAGTGCAGCCTCCTGGTCAGTGCTTATTGCAGACCCTTTCTCTACCCAGTTTAGAGAGAATAAGGGTGCCACCGAGCTCAAGGTCTTAGTCCTGCTTGTCCCCTAATATAACAGTTAGTATATAATGCTTCACCTTTTACTGCAGGTAGCTTACCTGTTATTGCTATGCTCATTTTGCAAGGTTGAAACAAGGCCTCAAGGTCCTTAGCAGTGCTCAGCAGACTGCAGGCTGAGATTTGTATACTTGGGACTTTAAAGTCATGTTGTGTCAAGCACTTAAAATCATAAGCTCTTTTTTTCACTTGATTTGCTCAAGAACCAGGTGACACTGTTGGTTGGGAAGGGGATCTCAGTTTTCCGTCCTCCCTGTTCAGAATCTCAATAAGACCTTTCTCTCCATTTAAATGCTGGTGGTGTTCCACAAATATCAGATTTCTTACATTCTCCAACAAGACATGCTAACACACATGGTCTTGAGAGTGTGCGAGCGTATATGTATAAAAAAACCCTTAAACAACACAAAACCACAACCTAACAACAACACTGATTTGGATCACGCTGTGATGTATGTTTATATCTTTTTGATCTATATTTTCTTTTATTAACCATCCCCTTGCCCTGTATCTGAGAGTGTTAGCTACTGTTTCTCAATTACACCCACTGGTAAAACCTGCCCTGCAGGGTTTCTCACAGCGGTTGCCCTTCTAGCGTCAGCTCAGCAGATGAAAAGCAGATGGAAAATTCCAGGGGTTCGGGTCTGAATGTTTCAATGATAAGTTAGCATAACATGGACTGGTGAGAGCTGTGTTTTGAGTCTGCTATGCAAAATGAGACAGCTGCATTCTAGCTGAGCTGTTTGCACAGGAGACTTAGCACTGGAAAGCAGGAACAACAAATAAAGGATTCAAGGAATTCACACTCAAAGAAAGAGTAAAAATAAAAAAGGAAAAGGTGAGTACTGGGAAAGTGAGTAGCAGGGACGGTTCACCTCACCTAGGGCCCTTTTAGATCAGATTTGCTTCTGCGGAGAGAAAAACTGTGCCAATCCGGGGACATCCTCTAGCTTCTGCAGGCTCCTTCTCCAGTCAATAGAAGAAGACAGCCTATTTAAGAATCATCCTGAATCATCTGAACTTTCCTCTCTCTCCCACCACCTCCCTTTTCACTAACTGCAATGGAAGTCTGGGTCAATGGAGTTCCTTAACCAGATACCTCTGTTATATGCCTTGAAAAAGTGAATTGGCTGCAATTTCAGCCAACAGTCAAAGCAAATCAAGAGAGACCCTGGACAGTGGGTGGGAGTTATCTGAGTCTGAAACCAGTCTCAGAACAGGCATAAAGGTTCTGTTAAGGCTTCTTCTTTTCCATATTGGAGTCAACTTTGGACCACTCATTACCTCCAAAATGAGGACCAAAGACAATTTTTATCCAAACTGAAGACTGGTGTTTATGAAGCCCTCAGATTACCTCCCACACATGTTCCTCATTCCTATTCATTTTATTTATGTATTTAAATCATTGCTCACTGGGATGCTCTCATCAGATGCACATCTCGCTTTCGGGAGAGTTCCCAGGAGAGAGGCAGTCACAGAGTATTACTACAGCCCTCTTCAGTACAACACAAACAATATCCTGCAGTATAACTCAACCTTAGCTAGCAGGCAGCTGCACAGAACAGTCACCCTATCAATTAATTTCAATAATAATACTTAGCACTTACAAAGTATGTTTCAACTTCAAAGCACTTTTCAAACAAAGAGGGCCAAATTGGTGTGGCTGTATTTGACAGAGGAAGGATAGTGAGAAATATTGTATTGCAAACACAGTTCTGCACCTCTCTTCCCTCTCCTTTTCTCCATCCAGACTCGCAGTAATTTCAGTCCTGTTTTTCCCCTTCATTGGACAATACACAGACATTTCAACAGAACACCACTGTGCATTTTTCAAGGGGTTTACAACCAAAGCCTGAGACGTGAGTTACTTCGTGTATCTGGATAACATGTAGGTTAGAGTTAAACTCTCCCCATTTTTTTTTTTTTTCTGGCTCAAGATCAGAAAAATGTCACCATGCAGACAGCCTTTTCTTAGTACCCTGGTGCTGGAGTGAGGTGGTTTTGCAAAATTCACCATTTCTTTTCCTTCTGTTCCTAGTTTCTGATTCTGTTTTCCATGTAAGGTTGCCAGTATACTGCGCCATATATTTGTGGATTTAAGTGGAACAGCTTAAGAAGTTTGCTTCCTTTCCATCTTTTGCTTTCTCCTGCCCCATTTCATGGCAAATTAACTTAAAATGATCTAGCTAAAAAGGGTACTGAAGTCAGAAACCACTTCTATTTCCTTTGATATATCATTCCCACAACTGGTCTATCTGCACCAACCGGACAAAGACATGCTGTAGGGAGGATGGAGTATGTCTAAGGTGATACCTGTTAATGCCATGTTCATTAATGCTCCAATTTTGCTCTTATTATGTAACATGATGTATAATGCATCCACATATTAACAGCAAACACATCGACTACTAAGAAGATGGTACTATAGGGTATTATTTAATATCAGATGAAAAATCTCAGCCACATGTATAAAGACAAATTCAATTTCTCTCCCACAGGATGGTCTCAGGCTATCTCAGCCCTTGACATTGCTGTTCACCAAGTGCCAACTGGGACTTCACTCCTCTTTATTTCAAGTACTGACACAAGTTAGCTTTTAAGACAAGACCCTATAAGAGAGCCACATACAACAGTTCCTCTGTTCTTGCACACTGAGTAAAATTAGTTTTGGCTTAAAAACAGCAAAAAAAACCCCTGTTTTGTGAAAACTGTTTTGCTGCTATGCTTCTAGTCTCTTTCTCTCCCTCCCTATTTTTCTTGCTCTTTTTGAGATTTAATTTTTTTATTGTTTTATGGACATAAAGCACATAAAGAAAAATATACTGTAGATCAGCTGCAATCATTTTGTCATTGCTGAAGGATATTATTATCTAAAAAGCATTTATGGAAGAGAATATATGATCCATATATTCATAAAAATTGTTCAAATTGGTTTAATGTTCCCAACAATATATCACAGCTTTTTCTCTGTAATCACATGTTTCTTGAAAACAGGACACATATATCTTTGTATTTTATCATATACATTCTTTAGTTTGTATATTTTAAATATGTTGACAAGATAATTTAACTCATTGTACCATTTTGGAGTATTAAATAATGAAGATGTTTATTATATCTATTTCTTATGGGCCTGCTTTTGATCATTTAAAATCTAACAATAATCCTAAAAGGATGCCTTTATGGAACACTGAAGATTTCAAATAGTTTCTGTATTCATGTTCTCTCTGGGAAGATGTGATATTATGTGAGTGATTAGTTATTTGTACAACTCTAATTCTGGAACCTTATCTAAATTTAAACCCTTCAATCCATAGTATGAGATCTATAGTAAGATATGTTTTTCAAAACTGTTATATTCCCCAAAGTTGCACTGGCTGGGAAAAAAAAAATGCTGACATTTGAAAAAAAAAATATAAATTATTTGTGTGTGAGGTTTTGACATTCTTGGTTTTTCTCATTAAGTTCTTTCTGTTCTAATTTTTACACAATTTTATTTACATCATTTTGAGAACTGCACTGTGACTCTTGCCTCTAAATATTGACAAAGCAGAGAAGATTATTACAAGTGTGATCACACAGTGAGATATACAGAGGAGACTTCTACTTCTACAGATACTTCTACCTCTACAGATATTTCTTAGTGGTGCTCTGGCTTCATGTGAGTTATTACTTTGTTTACCCACAATTTTTTATGTCACTTATTTTTAATTGGAATTTGATTACTATAATCACAACAGAGCATCAGGATCAGTAAGAGTTTTATCAGAACAAAACTTTCTTGGATCACTCAGAGAAACAGGATACGAACCACACATTCCAGGTGACAAAATTTTTAGGATGAAGTGAAAATGGTACAAGAACTATGCCCCACTCCTTTCCTCAACATTTGCTACTAGGCAATTATATGCCTCCTCAATAAACCTGTATTTTGGATCAGTTAATGCTATTCATTAATTTTAAAGGGAAAACAGGACATTTAATTCAGGACTGGGCATTTTACAAAATGATAAGAAACATAATTTGTGATATTACAATCTGGATTTAATTCAGAGTGATTTGCCTGCATAATGTTTCCTGGATCCCTTAACACCATATGATGATCTTTTATCTTGGGTCACTGTTACCTTCATACTTCCAGTTTCCCATATTTTTGATTGACTTTTTTATTCATCATGTAGAGTATTTGGGAAAATCTTTTATATCTCTGTATAGCATAACACAGAAGATAATAAACTGAAAAGACCTTTAATCATTATTCCAAGTAACTTGAGGCAATTTCCATTAGCTTGGGCCTTAGTGGTTTTCACAAATGAGAAATATGGTCTTAAAGACTATGATTTAGTGTTTTTGGGTAACTTGTTCCTGTCTGTATGCCCTAACATTAAGAAGCTACAGGATGGCAACCTTTCTTAAAAGTTGTGACTGTAACAACCAAGTAGTTATAGTCATCCCAACCATCTCAAGGATACGAATAAAAGTTTAAATGAATAAATGCTAGAAAATATCAAAGAAATATAAAATCAAATTTCTAGTAAGCATTTCTACACTTCAAACCACTCCTAACTGCTTCAGAAAACCTTAGTTTTTCAGAGTGGGACAGTAACAATATAGCTCATTAAATGCTTACATTAATTCACTCCACCACCCCATGCCCCTGTCACATGCACTTCAAATTTGCTCAAAAGTTACTTGCTTTCAAAATAAGTCATCATCCTATCAGGATCTGAAGTGTGCTCCCCCTCACCCCATCCCCCTTGGGGGCTACATGGACATTGCATTTAATTTAATTTAGGAAAAATCTAAATTGAATCTTGTACTCCCCCCTGGGGAAAACATGCTTCACAAATGAAGTACTGCAGACAAAAAGAGAGAAGCACATGCAAACTTGGGAGCCATGCATGCTCCCAGACGTTCATTTACATATGTCTTCTCCTGCTCAGTGGGCACTGGAAATAGCACTTTATATTTATCTTGAAACTAACTGTTTCTCATTAAACATCAGGGGGACCTAGTGCATTTTGGCAGCCTGTTTGTGAAGACACCCTCATGGATTTTTCACTTTCTTTTTCCCCCCTTTTTTCCTCCTTAAAAATAATAAATAAAAATTTAATACATAATGGTGCTGTAGACTTTAATAGTTAAGGTTTTGAGGATTTGGAAGTGATTGGTGGGTAGGCAAGTGTAACACGTAAGGTGGTGATGGATGTGTAAAGTTGGATCTTGAGACCTGGTTTGGTAGCGTGAGTTGCTGAATTTTGTGGTGAGCCATATTGAAAGTTTTCAGGACTCAAAGTAACCACAGAGGTGAAGATTTTTTGGTTTCTTTGTCAGGGTCTGACATTAATGACCTATCTTTTTTGCTAGTCAACCCAGTTATTCTGGGTTGCCTACTTGGATTAACATGGGTCACCAGATGCTAAAACACACTGTAATTTCATCTGACCTGGGTAAAAACCTTCTTTGCTAACTTACATTTTAAAGTAATTTCTCAAGGGCCAATTTACGCCAGTGCAGAAGATGTTCCAAAACAGAATAAACGCTATACTTTTTTCTATGGAAAGTGAATGAGGTGGAGGAACTCTGTTGCCAGGTCACAATCCACCAGCTCTGTATTTGCACTGTTTCTACTTCTTTGTGTTTTGCTGCATGAAGGGAATTATATCTTGCCTCCAAATAGTAGCAAATGTGCAAACATCTAAGAAAGTGTGTGGGCGCCTTACCATGACTAGTTTCAGAGACTGAATGCATAAGGTTGAGACTAAGTTATAGTTAAGAGCAGTTATAGCTAAGAAGGAAAGCAACACAAAACACAAACCACCAGCCTTTTCAGCTAAACCGTTTTATCTGTTTGTTAATTTTTAGGTCCCCTTTCCCTGGAGAATAAAAACAAAACCACAGGAGTCCGTTCAATAAAAACTTCTCACCACTGTATTACTTCTCTACATTATTTTGGCCTAACTTTACCCCACCTCAGTTTTGGCATTTAGAAGTTGGGGGCGTAGCTTAAGTCAGGTGTCTGGGTGCTGTCATTGTCAATGGACAGTAATAGTAGACTCATACTTTTAATTTCTTCTTTTTCTTCTTTCTTCAGGAAAATACTATGTGTCAAGAAAGAAAAAAAGTGAAAAAAAGAAAACTATGTCATTTCAGGTTTCATTGTCTCATGTGTCGTCTTGTTAAAGTGTCGCATTTGGCTAGGACTTTCTTGTCAACTTACAATTCAATGTAAAGTGACAACTGCAGCCAGACATGGTGTGAGTTCTAAAAGGATGTGTCCATCAACAGAGTTTTAAAACTGAGGGGGGGGGAAAAAATCACAAAATAGAGTTGTAGTACTTTTCCTCCTAAAATAAACAATAAAACTTGAATTATGTTTACATGTCTAAACAATTTAAAAATTTTGAGGGTGTGGTGGTTTTTTTTCTTTAATTGATTTTTAAAAAAAATAATTAAAGCTGCATGCATCTAAAATGGCATAACCTGGCTCTTTGAAAGACCCTTGCTTTTGTATCTGGGACTTA
The DNA here is from genome assembly GCF_965638725.1 of Aptenodytes patagonicus. Classification (NCBI taxonomy): domain Eukaryota; kingdom Metazoa; phylum Chordata; class Aves; order Sphenisciformes; family Spheniscidae; genus Aptenodytes; species Aptenodytes patagonicus. The sequence continues at coordinate 7,961,159 of NC_134982.1, read as the reverse complement.
CCATTTTAGGAATGGATAATGCATCTTGAATTTCAATTAGACATCCAGAGGTAGCTCAAATAATTGTCCCCATTCTGTGCTCACAATGAGCTTTCTGGTATAGAAGGAGATCTTCACTCTGGAATGAGTAAACTGAATTCATTAAAAAAATGAGATTAAAAATGACAATTATTTTTATTGAAATTTCTCATTTCAGAAAGAACAATGTTGATTTGCTCTTAAAGTAATGATCTGTTTTTTGACCAGCCCTTTCATATTTCATAGTATTCCTGATCAGAAGGCACCATTATCAGACCAAGCATTATCTATATCCTAAATTTTGCAGAACTAATAATTATTGTACATTGATTCTGATTATTTGTTCTTTGTAAAACATTTGGTTAGAAAGGAACCTGGCACTGAGCTAGAAATTTCAGAAGATAGAGGACTCACCAATACTCTTGCAGCTTAGTTATCCTCATAAGCCAGTTCTTAAAAAAAAAAAAAAACAAAAACAAACAAAAAAACCCCACAAAGCCCAAGCTTGTGTTTCTCTGCAAGAAAATAAAGTGGTTTCACACTCGGAGTTTTTCTGCTCTTAAGGTACCTAAATGTTTGAGTAGAAACATCCCTCTATCTTCTTTCTGATAAAATAAATAGGTTGATCTCTTCAAATTTGACATTTTTTTCCAGACCTCAAATAATTTCAAAAGATATTGACTGATATTTTCCTCTTCTTCAATGTCCTCTTACAATGGTCAACATCAAACACAAATTCAGTCTTTCCATCCTTGTCTCCCCTCCACCATATATGAAGATACAAAACTTCTTTACTCTTGCTTAGAACGCAAAAATTATTTAATCAAGGACAGTAAACATTCCTTATCTTTAGAAACTTCTGAATTTTTAACCACTGAATCTTTCCTAAGGTCAAAGTTTTTGAGAACACAATATTCTATTCCATGATATGCAATATTCTTTTATTCTTAAATATGTATCATCCTGCATGATCTTGCTCCTTGGTTCATAATCTTTCCTGACCATATGGAAAATGTGGTCTACAGCATAACCAAGTATCTTCTATGAGTACTAACCTAAATAAGATAGTTACTGGTGAGAGACAGAGGAAGAGTGTGTGATTAGGAGCTATTTCTTCTGTTGCCACTTTTTTCCTCTAACAGTCACCTGACAAAACAGGTGGCTTCAAATTTTGCTCTTAGTGTTATACATTTGGAATGCCGCTAATATAAACCTTTGATGACAAAGAAAAATATTTAAACAAACAAACAACCCATCAATTCATACTAATCTACGTGGGTTTATTAGTGCTTTCCAAAAAGCCAATTAGGTATAACTGGCAGCTACTGGTGCTAGACTATTCTGGAATTTTCATAAATGCACAGAAGCTGCTAATCTGTTATGGAAGTCGCATAGTAAGTTTTTCTTGAGATATGCTGAGCTGCCAAAGCATACGTTCAAAAAGTTACTCAATATAGTAGTATAAAGCATATGGAGTACATTTATATACCCTCCACTATGTACTGGAGGGAAAGGTGTGCTATAAAAGACCTCATAACCACACAGTAGAGTGTGTCACCTGCTCCTGCACTCTATATTGTTATGTCAGTGAGTGACTTTATTAGCTAGACAAGAACTGCAGGCAGGCAGTAAGTGATGTATATTAACAACTTCTCTCAATTATATCAGGTCCTGACCCTGCTGCCATTGAATTCCATAGCAAAACTCCTACTGACACCAATTGTGTAGGCTCGGGATTGCATTTTTTAGCATTTGCACACTGTCTTTAATTTTAACTGTATTTTATAAAGACTGAGAGATAGGAGAACATTCACCTCATTTTACAAAAGGAGGAAGATAATCGGTGGCTGAAGTTAAGGTAATTTCTGAAGGTCATAGCTGGCATTATCACAGACAGAGCTAAACTCATATTCTTTGTTTCTGCCGACGTTCAAAGACAGGCAGAGGTGAACTGGTCCAGGATGGAGGTTTTGGAAGGGTTAAAGGACTTGTTCTGCGGAAGGTGTTGCACATGATCTTCACAGCTACTGCTGGGTTTGCAAGGGAGCTCCGAATGCAATGAAAAAAAAATATATTCATTTTCAGTGCTCAAAATTTGTGAAGAAGACAAATATTGGACAGTCTGAAAAACTGATTAACTTATGCTTATTTTTAGGGGCATGCAACTACCTTGCAACTGGCAATTATGCACTGTGTACCCAAACCCGAGTGTGGGAAACCAGGTGATCGTGACTGATTGATAGTGCAGAGAAACCTGACTGACAGCAGACAGGAGCACATAAACCTGCTTAACAAGGATATTTAATGCAAAGTGGATGCGTTTGGTTGCATATAAATACTGTCTCTAGAGTTACACTTTCCTGTCAGATTTTATACTACAAAAATAAAGGGTTCACATGCAGCTACTGGCACATAAGGTTTTCACAGCTGTTCCTGAAGGAAATAATTTCTATCACCAGCTGTACTTCTCCTCCCCAGGGATGTAACCTCTACAGTTCTGTCCCTTCTCTTCTATTCATTCTTTCTCAACTAAACATTAAAAAAATAAGGAAATTAATAAACACACACACAAAATTGTGTGAAAGTTGGGAGTAAGTGGAAAGCTAAGGCTCTTCACAGCATGGGTATCACACAGGTATTTGACTGATCCACAGCTCCTAGCTGTTGTATGCCACAAGTCCTACAGAGCAGTTGTTATTCTATCCCATGCAGGTTTCTGTTTTCCACTTCATTCACCCTTCAAAAATGCTTTTTCATGAAGTCATGTATGGTCCATAAAGTCAAGATAATGGACCTCAAATATTTACCACTACTAAAGATGGGGTGTTACAGTGGTCTAGTAGAGAATGATATGAAAAAGGAAAAAAGAAAGAACAAATTTCAGGTGACAGTGTGTGTCTCATATAGTACAGATACTGACCAGGTATATACCTGTGGACAGAGAAATAGGTGGTCTGTTATTTGCAGACACTTTATGCAATCCTTTGGCGTACATTTGTGCTAGTTGCGGTATGTATATTATAGTCCTGTTTACTCCTGATGTCTGTTGGTATGCAGAAGATCATCTCTGAAGGAAGGTTGGTTTGGGAGGAAAACTAAACTAAAAACAAACACAAAAGGATTTTGTAAAGAAGCCTTTATTCCTATGGAAATGCCATATAGAATTCAATAGGAATGAAAACATCAAATATCTGAAAAAATTAAACACAGTAATTTTAAACTTCAGTTAAATCCCACTGCATTGAAACCCAAGCACATGAAAGCATTTTATGTGTGTAACTAACTTGAATGGCATCAGTGGAACTTCAGTTTGTACTTAAAGCTAAGCGCATGCTTAAGCAGTCCATTGAACTGGGGTCTCGATATGCAATGATATCCCTTCTGCAGCTTTTAAACTACATATTAATTACCCATTTTACTTCATTCATAGTTATATTTCTGTTATAAAAGTTAGTATAAGAGTTATACAGAAAATTTCTTGTTTGTTATTGAACTCTAACAGTTTTCTACGAGGAGAATAATTTCAAGGCTTTTTTCCTTCCTCCATTTGATATGCTCCATAGCAAATCTCACATTTTAATCTTTGTCCTTTAAGTATATCATTTATCCCCAAATAGTGTCATCTGCACAATGTAGGTATCTTTATACATATATTGTTACAGTGTCACCTCTTTATCTTCCCTCTCCCTTTGCTTGTACCATTTATCAAACAAACTACTTTGTGTTAAACCTGTAAACTTTTTTTCCAACAAAAAAAAATTAATGCCTTCTTTTTATACATGAAGAAACTTCTACAGGCTTAAGAGGCAGATAAGAGGAATTTTCTGTAGATATTTTGTTTTCTTGACTTTCCTAAAATGGAACACATCATTATATCCTTGTTATAAAAGCCTACCTGATATATAGGCAATATAAATAATGTTACATTTTATTAATTTAAAAAATTCTGCAAGATTTTGTGAAATTGCTATATGAACAACTGTATTATTATTTGAGTCTGTAGCTCAAGCTCTACTCAGTTCTGCAGAATATTTCTAAAGGATAGTGAAATGAATTATTCTTCTGGATACATCAGAAGTTTAATTAGTGGAATACTAAGCCTAGCTAAATTATCAGCTGTCTGATAATCAGGTTTGAAAAAGAAAAAAATAGAGGATTTTTGTCTGTTTTCCCAAAAATTATTTGGTCCTCTTGAATTTGAGAAAAGTAATAATTAATTCTGAAGCTATGCCTCTGAAAAACATTAAAAACCCCAAAAACTTTAGTGAAGAACAGTATTTCAAATCTTGGTCAAATGCAAAAAAAATTCATTTTTGAGTGGAATTTTGCATTTTTGAATTCCAGACCAGACCAAAGGTTTCATCCAGCTGTGGTCCTTAAAGATTTGTGGATGGATAAAGAAAATAAAAACCCCAATATCTTAGTTCATGGTCTAAATCCCCGATGTGTCTATGTTTACCTTTCGATTTATTATATTCTTCCCAATCTTTGCTGGCATATTTTTACATTATCATTTGATGATAATTAATAACAGATTATAATATATAGATGATATAAAAAAATCAGTAGCCACTATGATTATCACCATTTTCGACCAACATGGCTATTTTGACCTGCATGCTTATGACAGGAATAAAAGTTCCCCCCACCCCTTCTTCCTAGGTGGAAACAGCTTCACTCTTGCACAGAAGATGAGTATCTAGACTGGATATGTGGCAGAGAGTGGATGGATTTAGTCATAATACTCTATAATGTTAAGTAGACCCAATTACATTTAAACTTTTCTTGAATCTATTAATCTGAATATGACAATGAACAAAATTAGTCGGACCTGTTCAGTTTGCATGCACTTGAGTTTTGCATCAGTTACTGAAAATCTATCAGCAAGAAATTACAACACAGCATTCTTTTTAACACAGTCAAGTCCTTGTCAAGTGTTAACAATGCAAGAGCAAAGGTATCCAATTGCTCTGAATGAAGCACCAGGGAACAGTGAACTTCAGGTACACGAGCTAGTGCATTGCAACCGTCATCAGCTGCAGCTTTGTATTGATTCTTTAAAGCACAAGTCAGCTTGGAAGATCACTGTATTACACAATTTAAGCCACTGTGATACAACATAAGCAAAGCTGACGTTCAGAAGGAATACTGGTTTCATTTCTTTGCTTTGAACCACCCTCCTTACCTTGCCAAAAATGAGGTGTATACGGAGAAGCCAGTTACAAGAAACCGAAGCCATTTCATATTACTAACAACTTTGGTTATAAGATAAAATCTGTCAAAGGTGGAAGGGAAAAGAAATGAAAAAACCCAGAAGATATTACAGGTATTAGTTACGTTTAATAGCAAATCATGACATTAACCCAAGTTGCAGATTTTCTTTTTTCCTGCTCCTAGTTTAAGATGATCTAGATAATATCCTAAGATTTGGATAAACTTCAGGTAGTTATTAATTTTTTTTTAATATATATTTTTTCTTTTTTTTTCTGACAGTTTGAGAATCCACACCAAAAAAAATCTGGAGATGAATGATACATATTTTTAGGTTTTTTTGCTTATTCACAAAGTTTAGAGAGTATTTTTGTGAAATAAACTTGAGAATCATTAAATATAGAGAAACTTTCCATGATCAGATCTTCAGCTGGTGTAAAACAGTTGTGGATGTGTGCCAATTTATATCAGGTGCAGATCTGACCTCTGACTTTCTTTAGTTTTTATTCACATTATTATCCACAATATTTCTACATTTATGTTTTGAGATTTGTGCTTCACTGATATCTGTACTTCAGACAACTTTCTCTGTCAATCAACTAGACGTGTATGCAACACTTGTCACTTCTATTTGAATACTTAGAGCTGTGCTCTCTAGGTGGATGTGGGAATTTCAACAGTCATCATTATAACCTATGACTGAAAGCTCATCTTTTAGGGGTTCTGCCTACAAATCCAAGTTGCCTAGCAATACCATATGGAGAGACTTAGGTGTGTGGTAAAGGTATTCAGGGAAGCCCAGCAGGGAACCATTAAAACATTCAAAAATCTAAGAAAGCTCAGCCCTGCTGCTGAAATGCAGGTAAGGTGCTCATTGTGGGATGAAAGAAAACACCTCTCTCAGTTTAGGATTTAGAGCTGTGAACCCACCCTTGGAGAATAACATTCAGGCAAGATTAACTACTTTTTGAATGTAAGGGGGAAGAACAGAATCCAAGGGTCCTTATTTTCTAGTTTACTAATTGTCAGAGTTGTTTAAAATTGGGAAGAGAGAATAAATATCCTTCTAGATAATGACTACCAACCTAACTTCTAATTAGCTGTCTAGTATTCTGTCACTCATCTTTTAAAGCTATTGCACTTCCTTTAAAATAATGCAGTCTATAATCAGATTTAGGTGCATTTAACATGCAGAGGAGAGGGACATGTAAGTCAGCTACGAGCACCTAAAAATATATATATATCAAGACATATGTTTATCTCTCTATCAAGATCAAGGTTCCACCAGGTGATCCCAGTGGGGTCTTGACCATAATTCAGGTGCTTAACAAGGTTTTTCTCCCTATTCCCTCTTCAATATAAGTGAGAAAGCCCTTAGATAAAATAAAAAATAATCCTGTTTGTCTTCAGCTCTGTCAAAAAAAGAAGAAAGTCTGTGCTGACTACTACTGAAATAACTTAGCTCATCCTTTTCCTTTACAATGCATTGCTTTTGTTGCTGTCCTCCATGCATTCTACTGTAAGACACAGTGGACCTTAAGATAAGCAATTAAAAACCAGCATCAGTCAAAGATGGGCAATAATTATGACATTAATAACTTGGGTCTTCCTCTAAGACTAATTTGTAATTGTATTTGTGTAATTTACTGGAAGTTTCAGCAGCCAGAGTATGCATGTTTTTTTTATGTATGCGTGTGGGTAAGTTTGGGCGCATGTACAGTAATACTGCACCGTGCAAAGCTTTGATAGCTCTGAAATTTCCTGCTATTTACACTTCTTATCCCTTAAGAGTCTCAGAATAGTGATAGATTATTCCAAGGATTCCCTCAGTTGTGTTTTGAGCTCCAGTCAGAAGAAAACAAATGTACCACGTGACCCATGGGCCTAATTACAGCAAGAACAAGTCAAAATTTGCATACCAAATACTTTTGGAATCTAAAATACATAAAATAAAATGTTGAAATATAGGTCTGTTTCTACTATGACTGAATCAAAAAACAACAACCCACAACCAGATCCTGGGGTTTTGTGCCATTAAGAAAGGAAAAAGAATACATTGAGGAAGTTATTCCTTGAGAATTATTGGCTTAGACCTAACAATTATTATTTCATTAAATTGCTTATATTTCCTCCCAAGTTATCTGAATTTCCTCTTGTTTACATTTTATTTTTCTCCTCTTCACTTTCATAAAGAAATTCCCCTCCGTGTCCATCTATATTTAATGATTGTGGTTTAAGCTTCATTCTGAAATCACATGCTTTGTTTTTTTATACCTGTTAACTCTTTGGCATGTTCTTATGTCAGTAGCCTTCGAAAAGCATGTGGACCCCTCAGAATCCAATGGGAATTCAGCCAGTCATGCTCAGGTTTTCTCTCTTTCTCCCCAACTCTGTTTTTGTGGGTTTTTTTTCCTTTTTTTTTTTTTCTTTTTGCTAATATTTTCTGTTAAATGATTTTGAAATAACTCACTGCTGGAATTACCCTGTCACAAGAAGGTACACAGGAATTAAAGAAATATGCATGGGTTAGAGCATAGCCATGTTTGGCAGATGTAGATGTGTGATAACCCCTCCCACAACCAGATGTGTGCATTCAGATCCGTGGAAATCAAAGAAGAAAATTTGGCACAATCTTCAACGCCCTTGAAGTATACCAGGCATCTGCCAAAACTGTCAGACTAAGCCTGCAGATCTTCAAAAGGGCTGCATTTGGCTCCGTGTTCAGAACTAGTTTATAGAGTGCCCTGCCAGCATAAAGTTGGCACAGATAATATCTCTACCTTGAAATTAGTTTTAGGTAAAGACAATTTTATTTCAGCTCACAGAAACATAAAAATTGCCATAGCACACAAGAAATAGATGGATCTGGAATGAGCTTTTAACAATGGCTGGCACCAGATGTTTCAGAGAAATAGATGAATAATACAACAATTTGCCCAAAGGGGAATTTCTTCCTAAGCATTTATAGGTAGAAACTAGTTTATGCCCTGAAGCATATGAACTTATATCCCTTCCAAAATTATCTTTTTTTTATTGTTGTTATCATGATTAATAATATTTGTTAAAGTTCTTTTTTATGTTGTAATTATAGTTATTTACATACTGTCTTGGAAATGTCCAGTTCTTTTTCGTCACTTTTTTGTTCCCCCCCCGAGAGTTTGTTAATGGATGTAATACAGAAATAATGGATATAATTTGCAGTTAGAGAGTTGCACCCATTTAGGGATATTAAAGCAGTTTTTCCAAAGACTATTGAATTTAGTTTCAAAATGTTTATTTTAGGTTGGGTAAATATCAACATTTAATCCATTAAGGAATTAGCACAAAGCAGAGACAGGGTCAATTTTTGCAAAATGGTATACCTAATATTTGGAGACCTGAAAAGCCCATTTTGCAACTTAGTTTACTTCCCTACCAAACCCCCAAAGTTCTCTGAAATTTTAGCATGCAACAGAGTCTGAGAACCCCTGAAAGTCAGATGTCTATTGCTGATTTCCATTGCTTTTTTCCCCTAATATAGTAGTTTGTGATGTCTCTTCTCTTTCTGCTGAGTTAGGTGCTGTACAAACATGTAAAGACAAGTAGTTCCTCCTCTGAAGAGCTTGCACTTTGAACAGGCAAATGCAAAGTGACACTATTGTAAAGACAACAGTGAAATACTAAAGATCCATATAACTCTGGTAACTGTCATTGAATCAGTAGGCTAATAATAGAGTCAAGGTCTCCTGAATTATTCTCCAGTGATGTAATAGCCCGCCCAAATTTTAAAGTATGCATCAAATCACCAGTCCAACATTGTTTGAATTATTTGCATGACATTGTATAAAGTGGTCAGTGTTTGGGCTTCAATAAAATGTATTTTTTTTCAAATTTGATACACCTTTAGTTTAAAAAGCAGTATTGAGAACATATCTCCACTTAATACAGGATTGTGTACAGTGTAAGTTTCTAGGAGGCAAGTTACAATGACAGAGGAATTAGGGAAAAAAAACATAAGCTTAAAAATCAAACAGCAAAACTGCCTGCCTCATCACTTTTCTAATCAAATAAGTGAGTTTCTTCCTGTACTCCTGAGCAGAGGAGAGAGGAGAAAGAGAAAACAAATGAACAACAATGTCTACCCAATCCTGCAACTCATGAAGGGGGAGAAAGCATATTGTGTATCCTGTCTCATTTATCACTGTCACCATCAAATCCATTCCTGGATGAGGACAGGGTCCTCCAAAGATCTCTCCCTCACTTCTCACTGCCTGGCGCATATCATGCATTGTTTGCTGGGTGATTAGTGAGGCATCCGTGGATATATTAATGTGGAAGGTTGGATGTGTTTGACAAGAAGTCAATGATTCTTTCTGACATGACTTTAATAGACCCAAAGAGGTGGTCGTGGGATGATACTTCTAATGGGATATAGATATGAACGACCCAAGTTTTATGACAAAGGTCAATGATATTGATGATTAGTGTGGAGAAGATAATTTTGCTGGCCTGGTAGGAGGCAACTTGCATGATTCATGAATGCTTTCCCCACCCGTGCCATTATTTAGGGTAGCAAAAAAGACCACAGAGACCAACAGTTATATAATTTATCACGTAATAGTGCATGTGTTTAGGTATACGTTGGTGACTATGTGCAGAAGATGAAGAACTTTTTCTTATCATGTGTCTGAATTAGGTCTTTTCTACCAGCATTTCATACCTCAGAAGGAAGACTCCAAAGAGAAAACAGCTGCTAAGGCATTGCATATGCTTGCCATCTAACCTTAATGTAGGTCACTGTATCACAAATCAAGGTATACGTGAATCATCTAACATTTAGTACTGCAGGACAGAATGGACTGAACATGTTATGTATCAAGACAAGTAGTGAAATGCGATGTGAGAGTCATCAGCTACTGTAACAACCTAACCAGCTTTTGCTATGGAAGCTCAGCAGTGATGGCAAACTCTAGGTGCCTTCAGTAAGAATATGTATATGGTCACAGGCCAAAAAAAGGAAAAATTATGATAGTACATGCCATGTATGATGCTGTCAGAGAGAAGTGAAAACTGGCTCTGTGCTTTCAGCTCCAAAAATACGAAAGTTCAGCAAAAGATTTCATCACCGACGTGAAACTTATCAGGTTTATCAATTTGGGGACTGCCTAGAGATTCCTAATTGACAGCTGCATCACCCAGAAATGTTAAGCTCTGTTCACACAATTACTCTGTAATTCCCAACAAAAGAAATTCTGAACTTTTTAGAGTGACTAAGCTGTGAGGAGCAAACCCTTTTTAGTTATCACACTGGTGGTGACCATACTACAGGTTTATCACAGTATCATCTTCACATGGACCAGATCTGTACAGCTAATGCAATGAGTATGCTCAGGAGTGTTTTTAAAACAAACAAACAAACAAACAAACAAAAAACCCACCACACAGACCTCTTTTAAGTCTGGGGGATGAAGGGATTGAGAGCAGCCCTGCTGAGAAGGACTTGGGGGTACTGGTGGATGAAAAGCTGGACATGAGCCAGCAATGTGCGCTCGCAGCCCAGAAGGCCAATCGTATCCTGGGCTGCATCCCAAGAAGCGTGGCCAGCAGGTCGAGGGAGGTGATTCTGCCCCTCTACTCTGCTCACAGAGGCGATCAGCTCTGGTGCAGGTGTGCCCCACAGCAGAGCGGTGGTTCATGGTGTACAGGGGGGTTTCCTGAGCCAGGAAACCCACAGGGGAGCGCAGAGACCCGCCGGGAGCCGATAGCTCTCACGAGGGCGGCTGACAAGGCGTGGGCGGGGCCAGGAGCAATGGCTGCCACCCCCCACTGCCACTCCAGGCAGCCCCAGGGAGCGCCAGCGGCCAGGGGCGCTGTGAACAGGATGGGCAAACAGGGCGTGGCACAGCAGTTTGCGAGGGAGGGTGCGCAGGGAGGGCGCCTCTTCGAAGGAGAGGCATTCCACAGGCCAAGTAGGGGACTCGGCATGCACATAACCCCCCAACCGGGCACAGGTCAGGGGCATTCATCCTACCTGACCCTCAAGGCGGAATGGTGGGCACTCGTCTGAGGGTAAAGGCCGCGGCTCCAGCTGGGGGGTCTGCACCATCTACCCCAGCGGCGGCCGATGCCTCCACGCAGACGGAACTGCTGAAGGGAGAGGCTGCAGTGCAGACCTCAGGCTGCAGGGAGTGCCTGGACCTTTCTCCTGGGGTAGGGACAGGTGGCAGACCTGCCTGCAAAAGGTGTGCCCGGGTCGAGGACCTCCTGCAGCAGGTGGCTGAGCTGCAGGAGGCAGTGAGAAGACTGCGTAACATCAGGGAGGCAGAGAAGGAATTAGATAGCTGGTTCCAAGAGCGGTCTGCAGCGGACCCGCAGCCCACAGCCAAACAGCCAAAACCTCCCCCACTGGCACATGCAGAAGGGAGCGAGGGGTCCAATAATGCAGAAGAATGGGCGGTTGCAAAGGCAAGGACCAGCAGGAGGAAGGGACTTCCTCCAAAGCCTGAGGTGCCCTTGCAGAACCGCTTCACTGCTCTGCAGGCCGAAGATGAAAGTCCTGTCACACCAGGAGAAGCACTGGAGCTGAGTAATGCAGCCTGATCTGCCCCCCGTATAACAACCAGCACAACTAAGAAAAGGCGACAGGTGACAGTAGTAGGCGACTCTCTTCTGAGCGGTACGGAGGCACCCATTTGCCGACTGGACGCACTCTCTAGAGAGGTGTGCTGCTTACCAGGGGCTCGCATCAGGGATGTCACCAAGAGGCTACCAAGCCTCGTACAGTCCACTGACTATTATCCGCTGCTGTTGTTTCATGTGGGCACCAATGACACAGCCAGGAGCAGTCTGGGGACTATCAAGAAGGACTACAGAGCCCTGGGAGCGGCGGTAAGGGACTCAGGAGCACAGGTAGTTTTTTCATCAATCCTGCCGGTCAAAGGGAAGGGGTTTGAAAGGGCCAGTCGAATCTGGCGAATCAACAAATGGTTATGGGACTGGTGCCACAGCCAGGGGTTTGGCTACTTAGACCATGGGACTCGCTTTGAGAAACCTGGTCTACTGGGGGCTGATGGGGTCCATCTGTCAGAGGAGGGGAAGAGCATCTTCAGTTATAGGCTTGCCAAGCTGGTGAAGAGGGCTTTAAACTAGAGATGCTGGGGGAGGGGAACCTCAATCCATCCCACTCCTACCAGTTTGATGCCAGGGCCAGCAATAGATGCCCAGAGCCTGGAGAAGGATCACAGGTCAGCAGGAGAGCACCTGAAGAGCAGCACAAAGGAACTCCAGCCAGTAAGACAGCCTCATTGGGGGCCCAACTTAAATGCCTCTATGCAAATGCACGTAGCATGGGGAATAAACAAGAGGAGTTAGAGACGTGCGCACGCCTGCAGGGCTACGACCTTATTGGCATCACGGAGACGTGGTGGGACGGCTTCTATGATTGGAGTGTTGGGATGGAGGGATACAGGCTCTTTAGGAAGGACAGGCAGGAGAGACAAGGAGGGGTTGTTGCCCTCTACGTCAATGACCAGCTGGAGTGCCTGGAGCTCTGCCTGGGGATGGATGAGGAGCCAACCAAGAGCTTAGGGGTCAGGATTAAAGGGAAGGCAGGGACAGGTGACATTACAATGGGGGTCTGCTACAGGCCATCTGACCAGGAAGACTGAGCGGATGAGGCCCTCTGTAGGCAGATAGGAGCAGCCTCACGCTCACAAGCCCTGATCCTCATGGGGGACTTCAACCACCCCAATATCTCTTGGAGGGACAACATGGCAGGGCATAAGCAGTCCAGGAGGTTCTTGGAATGTGTCAATGATAACTTCCTTCTCCAAGTGGTAGAGGAGCCAACGAGGAGAGGTACTATGCTGGACCTTGTTCTCACCAACAAGGAGGGGCTGGTGGGGAATGTGAAGCTCAAGGGCAGCTTGGGCTGCAGTGACCATGAAATGGTGGAGTTCAAGATCCTGGGGGCACCTAGGAGGGTGCACAACAAGCTCACTACCCTGGACTTCAGGAGAGCAGACTTTCGCTTCTTCAGGGATCTGCTTGGCAGAGTACCATGAGATAAAGCCCTGGAGGGAAGAGGGGCCCAAGAAAGCTGGGTAATATTCAAGGACCACCTCCTCCAAGCTCAGGAGCGATGCATCCCAACGAAGAGGAAGTCAGGCAAGACTTCATTAGTCTCCGCTCAAAAATGTGTGAGAAAATTATTTATTGCAGCACTAGACTATGAAAAAGGTTTTATGCATTATCATATTATCTGTAATAATAATTAAAAAAAATCTATTCGTCCCCTAAGATTTTTTTCCTAATCTTTCCTTCTTCTTCCAAAACATTTTCTTCGGCATGAATGTGTGTGAAGCAGTGTACAGGTTGCAACCCTAAACACTCCTGAGTTATGATACTGCAGCACAGCCGATATAGAGCATCTAGAAGTTTGTCAAAACACTTTGCTCCTTCTTGTCCATGCTTCCTTACATAAGTCCAACAGATATTGAATGTATCCATGCTAACATTCACCCGTCATCAAGGAATACAACATATGCACACATAAGCATGAGGCCAGTGGTTCCATCCTTGATTATCATGAAATTCCTGTGTTGCATGAGCATTTTCTTCTTTCCAAGTTTCATATCCATTAAGAGTAACAGACAAGGACTCTGGTTGTAACATGCTTAATCTGCTCTTTGAGTGTATGAGTTATAGCAGAACCTAAACTGCAGTTAGAAGCTATGAGTGATGGTAGAACCTAATACAACCCTATGTAAATAGATCCCAACCTACAAGCCTATTCCTTGAACTTTATTTGATATATTGTAGTATAGTTTCTTATAGGCATACTATCATGGAATTTCTGGAATTTCTTTTTTTTTTTTTTTTTTTTTTTTAATTACAGAATGCCTTTCACTTAAATGAATAAAAATAAATAGAAACAAACAAAACAGATAAAATATAAACAAAATACAGAGAAATAGAATGCTGAAGCCATGAATTATGCTGTTGAAATCGGTGTGTAATGTATTTTCTAATAGCCAAGCGTGCTAGATCTGCTATAGTGTATGAAAGGACACCTCAAGAAAATCACATCTTTTCTCCAGATAATCAAAAACCTGGTCTGAAAAGGAAAACGGATCTTTCAAGGATGTGCCTTTCCTGCCATTTAACATACTGCCTCAGTAACAGGACTAAAATCCTTGTCATCTTCTTCTTTAAAGAAAAGAAACATGATTAAACTGATAAAGTGATGTATTTTATGAATAATACATTGCTCAAGGGCTTCAGTCTACATTCTATACTACATAACCATAATTTGTAATGTTTACTTAAACAGTGGCTCTCAACAAAACATTTAGAATCACTTAGCATCTTGTCCCTGAGCAGTTTGCATTAGAAATCTGGACTGCTTAATTTCATTATGCTAAAGGCATTAACATGAGAGAAAAAAAAAAATAGTAAACTTGGCCTGAAAGAGGAGAAAAAAGTCTCTTCAACACAATTTCAAAAGCATATTCTGTCCATACCATATAGGATTAAATTGACTTATGATTGTCCAAAACTAAACAATAATATTGTTACATACATTAGGAAAACTCCAACCTGGGACAGGTCCTTTAACCTTCAGAACCTTGTTTTTTGTCTCCCTGTGATACGGTCTGTGAGTTGCCTTACCATTTAAAATTAATTAAGTGATACTAAACCTACTTTTAGGCTGTTTCATCAATGCAGTCTAAAGGGATATGAAGTAAGGAGCTTTTCTCTGGCTGGAATCCAGATACTAATGGTGTTAAAATGCCTTCTTATTGCATTTAAGTCAGTAGTTAGGTCAAGTAGACAAACAGATTTCAGAGGATGTTTAAATAAACAGTCTGTTTAATGTTGCCTTGGAACCTGCATGTTTTAGTTGTCTAGCCTCAAAATACTAGCTAGTTAGGAGATATTAAAGCAATGGTGACTGTTTAGTTTGGAAAGGAGTAAGAATAACATAGGGGTTATATACAGAGCAATACATTTTATAAAAATATATTAAGTATTCATGCATATTCTTCCACATGCCTCCGAAAATATGAAAAGGGTTTTTTAAAGACAATAGATCAAAAATGATCAAAAGAAAAGCTATTTTAAATTAAACTTATTAATAGGGTGGTGGAACTCACCGGCACAAACTATCATTAAACTGAAAATGTATTAAACATGAGACAAGCTTTTCTAAAGAAATGCAGTTCTCCAAGACACAGCAGAGAAAACAGGAAAAAAAAAAAAAACAACTCCATTGTTTCATGATGTAAACAAGTAACCGATACTGTTAGGACAAACTCTCCTAATGATCAGGATCTTTCATAGTTTTCCAACTCTCACTTCTTTAATAGATTCAGAGACTAGTTGGTAACATCATTCTGTTAGAGATTCTAATATTTCTAATCAATAGTAGTTGAAATGGTTTGGATAGCTGTAGTGATGTGTTCCCATGGAACATGCCTTATTAGAGTTGATAAAAAAATAGAATTTCTGCTCATCATCAATCTTATGTTTTTACAGCTCTTTAAATCTTGAAATGAAATGAAAGGTCAAAATAACTAAATCCTATGAAGAACAAAAATTTTCACAGTAATTTAATTTGAAATCACTGAACTGTTTTGTTTTGAACTAGTGCTAACCTCCCTGTTGACTTTAATCCCCTGCTTTTTGGAAGTTTCCTGCCATTAAAGCTGTGACATATCAGCCACAGCAACACAGAGCTTCATTGCGTCTTCTGTTGCAGTAAATGAAGTCTACCTTGGAAATACACTCAATTTTTCATAAAAGAAGAGGGAGGAGTTTACTGTCTGTTTATTTATGTAACCATTCATTTAGTGGACCTTGTTTTATCCAATCTTTCTAAGAGTTAAAGAAGACCTGTAGAATAATGGGTGTAACATCAAAGCGGATGGCATTGAGTGGGTTCTTACAGGAACACTCTTCCTGTCCACCCCTTACATTGCTGTTACCCCAAACTTACTCCTAACTTTTATTGAAAAATAAACTTGAAATTTTATTGTAGAATAAGTAAATCTGACAAACCATGTTGGCTGTGCTATGACTTAAAATTCTGGGTTTCTTTGCTTATATTTCTTTAGAGGTTTATCCAAGGAGCGTCCTGCTGAATCCACAAAGTAGAAACATATTAAGCAAGATATAATTAATATTTGCCTTAAAAGCAAACATAAGCATACCAAAATAGTGTAACCACAGATTGCATATAAGCATTTTATAATGCTGTGATGCTGCTATATAACCACTATAACACAGGAAAAAGCATTTTTTTAACAAAGCTAAGCATAAATATTTAAATAATATGTAATCACCAAGGGGCAAAGAGAGACTTGTGGGATAGTTACACAAGCAGGATAAAGGAAAACATGTTCAGGTAGTAAAATCTGCAAGTAAGAACAAAGGATGTAGCATAAGCAGAAAAGATGCCTGATGGAACCAGACCAAATCTTGTTCTTAAAAATTAAGGGGATATTTTGGATGCAGGTGAGACTGTCCTTTCTATTTGGGTAGGGAGTGAGGAGAATAAAACACCAACAAGGAGCAAGGAAAGAATGGGAAGAATAAACCACCCACTCTGCTTCTGGCTTCCCCTGTCATTGAGCTCTTGAGCCTGATCACATCAATCCCGGTGGCTATGACTATCAAAGAGCACAGTACTAATTGTAAGGCATCAGGCATGTATTCCAAGAGCAGTGAATTAAGTGTCTGGGCTCCAATGGCAAATGAAATGACCACTGTCACAGCTGCTTAAAGGTTTTAAATATCACTACCCAGAAAAAAAAAAAAGAATAGCGAGGCAATAGAATTTAAAAATACAGTGGAAAGCAATAACATGATTAATATTTTAAGTCTTTTCACCAGTAATACTATGTCACATTTATAAACTCCCTTTAAGTTTTTCCATGCTATAGTATTTAAAGATGTTAAGTGTCATTATGCCCAGTTTATTGATAGCTGAGACATGGTGCAATAAAATAACTGATCTAGGGTTTCCACTTGGCCATAGGTTAGTCTTCAAATAAAAATATATGGTTTCTAATACACAATCCCCTGTTCAATCATTTGGGCCATAAAATTGAAGATACTACAGTGGTCACTATTGTGACCTCTGATCCCTTTCTGTGTTATCAGTCATTTAAAAATAGCCTTGTAATAAGAACAGTGTAGGAAGAGAAAAGCCGTTGACCCAGAAGGTTATAAGCTACTCTCAGCAAAGACTATCTTTTGTCTGGATATTTATATGCTAGTTATCTGTACAAGTTTCTGGAAACTATCACATTCTGTCATACTTGCAAGATATTATAGGGTTGGGAATCATCAGCTGACAATCCCAGCTAGCGATATGAAGTTGAAGAATTTATTCTAAGTTTGTTCAGGAACTTACACTTCTGTATGGAACCTGACTCTCAGGAGCAAGTGACAAGTGAGAGCTCTAAATGTGCCCAGAATGAATTTCTGTTTCATTACTGAAATATTCTACTGGTCTAAATTATTCTGTAACTGCATTTGATCATGCAGCTCCCAGACCAAGGTTCATTTACGCTAAGGTTAGTACAGCTACAACTTAAATTGCTTAACAGTTGGTAGCATCAAAATTCATTCTCTTTCCTTTATTAAACATTTCTATTTTAAGTAGCTGAAACTTGATAGGGAGAAAAGAAAAATCAGAAGTCCAGCCTGGATGGAATAGCCTTAATTATTCCCTGGAATTACAGCACAAGACCCTGAATGGGAACGAGAGCAAACACCAGAGCTTTCAACAGTGTGGGAGAAAGTGAACTTTAGCTCTCCGGTCAGTAAGTAGCGTTGGGAAGTTTCTATTATGGAAAGGGGAGGTAAAAAAACAAGGAAAGAGGTAGAAAGGTGTGAAAGAACAGAAGGAATTAGCCCCAGAGGGGTAAGATTGCTGCCTCTGCTGCCATTGGAAGGATGGAAAGTCATCCTTCATGAGGGATGATCATCTGATGAAAAGCAGACAATTGCTGTTCTTGACTGAAATTACCTTCTCCTCTGAAGTAGTGGTACCTCTCCCACAGTTCCTCCCTCAGGGACAATAACAGCAGACCTGCCTTTTCATTATGCCAACAAAACAGAGACTAGTACCATAACTACATTATTCCCATCAGCAATCTGCCACCTTAGGAAATTACCAACTTTGCCTGTGGCTAAAACCAGCAGTGCTGTCCGGGAACTGCTCAGCTCCTTCAGCTCCTGTGGAAGAGTCATTTAAGGAAATGTTTTAAAACTCTCTGCAGAAAGCCTCGCTGAAGGGCATGCCCCATGGCTACTGAAGTAACTTCTACGAATTCCTGTGTGAGTTTTGTTATGTTAATCATTTCAATCCTATAGCAGTGTAAAAAAAAAAAAAAAAAAAAAAAAAGAAAAGAAAAACCATACACTTACCTCTGTTCAACATTAAAAGAGTATTAATGGAAAACAACTTTATGACAATTCTGCTCATAATCAGATGCAACATAAGGGCCAAGAATTGGACATATTAAGGACAAACTAACATTCAGATGAGTCTAAATTAACCCCTTTTGAACATAACAAAAAGACATATGGGGCAAAAGGAAGCATGTCAAAGAATGAAGAGGAATCATCAATACTGTTTGGCTGCAATTCAGTGGGAGACAGTCAGCTCTGTAGAAAGGTTTCAAAAGACCTAGAAAGGTGTTTAACGTATCACCTGAAGCAGTAGTATTGGATGTGACAAAGGTGTCAGGATCGACTTATAGTTAGCTGAAGATCATTATGAAGATCACTGTGAAGACATAGACTTAAGTCATAGTCTTCTCTACAGGAATGGATTCCACTGAATACTTTTACCCATTCATGTTTCTGCTCACTCAACAATGATATCAAACATCATTGTCTGATACAGAACACAGCACAAAACAAACATCATCTTTATATTGTGGTGAAGCCACCAAGTGTCAATAGTGGTATTCATCTCATCTACCTTTAGATATCAGATATGTAGCCTTTTAATTGTCAGCCAGCTGCTGAGTTTCCTTTGTACATCAATGCATCTTGTATAAAAATCATACACATACATGAATAAACATGTCTAAAAATATAAAATTTATTGTCCAGGGAGAAATTAAGCATCTTCCAAAGGATACATCCACTTTCTTTTAGAGCCTATCATGGGATGAGATGAATCATTCTCTTAAACTGGCTATTTCTTGCTGTTGACTGTAAAGCCAAACCAGGGTGGCCAGCTTAGGTTTAACTGCCTAATTTTTAAGTGTATAAATAGCATCAATGAGTCTCACAGATAGTTTTTTGCTTGCTGTCTTAATCTCCCTGAATATTTCTTGACTTTCTAACCATTGAAGGGAAAGGGAAAGGGAACGGTGCCTTCATGTGTTTATGGAGAACATCAGACATGCAAAGTTACAATTACAGCTAAAAATGTGTTTCTATATGTTACTGTGTCTGAACAGTCAAAATGTGATTTTAAATTTGAGTAGCCAACACCAAATAGATTTCAAGACAGATTCATTGTTACGCTGCTGACTACCCAAGGTGTAACTATCGTTCACCCCCTTTTATGGCAAATTCACAAGATAACTCCTTCGTGCCCCTCTTGAAGGTTTAAATTACAATGTTAGTTAAGATGAGTTGCCCCCTTCTTCCTATGAAGGCCAAGTTTGTGCCCTAGAGGTGTAAGAGAAACTGTTTTGACCAATAGATCTTGAAAAGCTGGGTTTCTTATCACTGTAAAGCTTTGAGCAGTTAAGGTAATGTAAATCTAAAGGGACTTGGTGTGCACCCAGTATACTAAATGGTGTTAGCCTGAGGACACCATGAAAAACAGAACAAAAAATGGTCTGTATGCATTTGTAAATATGCCAAATTTAAATATTCATAACTTTAAATCTTGTTTCTTTTGAGGCTTTGCAGTCTGTCCTTTCTTGATGAGTGTTATAGGCTTGCTAAATTTGATGTTTCCAGTTTCAGCCATTTGGAGTTAGTCAAGCGCAATAATCTCAACTGGAACATATGGAAACATAATTGTATTTTTTCTTACACACATAACTCGGAACTGGCTGAACTGATTCAACTCAAACTTTTCAGACAAAGAAACACCATTGGCCTGAGACCAAGACTAGGAGATGCAAGACTATAGAGCACATGTTCGAAAAGCTGTGCACATATTACATTACAAAATAAATATGTGAGATGTAACTGTTTTGATTGTGTTGCTGAATCACAAATTCATGGATGCTACACTGTTTTCATACAGCTGTACCTAGGATTAGTCATTATCAAACTAATTCAAGTTATTGGCATATTTGAAGGAATATAGGCCCAGCCAAGACTAACAAGACATTGAAGAAAAGAATGCGCTTGGAAACAAAAGTTGGACATTTGAATATAATTTCACCAAGAGCTGGAGTTCAGAGAAGAAAGAGATTTAGACATCGAAAGCATTCAAAATATATTTTGTTAAAAAAAAAAAAAAAAAGGAAAAAAGATTTCCAACAACACACTGGTTGTGTTTAGCTGTTTGATTCTACAGAAGTGTGTTATAAGTAAACTTATTTACAACATTAAGAGAAGAAATTAAAATGTGGACATTTAATTAGGAAAGAAGCAGAGTGCCAATAGAACATAACAATTCAGGGACGTAAAAATGATTTTAAAAAACAGAAAAAAAAAAGAAGAAAAGATGACATTCATGTAAATAGAAGAAAGCATACTGAAAAACCACTCAGGCTTCAGGATTGGTACTGACTAGACAGCAGTAAAGAAATCTGTTTCGTCAATGCCATCAGTTCTTGAACTGAAGACAACTGCTTCTGATGGAGTGGTATAAACATACCACCAGACTTCAGGAGCTCATGAAGTCCCAATTATTAATACAGCAAACTACAAACAGGGAGATTGATTTTTTTTTTTTTTTCCTTCAGATGGAAGTAATCAAGAATACTTTTATGGATTCACTAATAAGGGAAAAACATTTCTAACACTAAACAGAGCTGTGATTCAGCATGGAAATCCTGGGGACTATTCAGTCTGAACATCTGCAGGTACTATTGTTGTTATGGGTGAGACCAGAAGCAGCAATATCTTCTAATTTACTAACGTCAGTGCAGCAGATTATCTCCTTCAGTATTACATTATGAATAGGGAAAGTGGATTTCTGCTTGATTCCTAAATTTGTTTGTACGTATGCTTTGGTGAAATTGTCAGTAAGATTCATTTCTGATACTGTTTCTAAATCTCCTATAAAGTTACGTGTGTCGTACTTGAACTCTATGTGTATGTGAATATGAATCAAGAGGTTATTTCATCATGTGGCTAACTTTTGGGTTTTACATAAGAGAATGAGTAAGATATAATCACTAAGGAGCTTAATGAGGGAACCAGCTGTGAGAGATCATTACTGTAATGACCTGCAGCATGAGGTTAGAGAGAGAGAGCAAGACAAAGAACTTTCATCCTATTTAACTGCAGTTATAGAAGAAAGAAACAGTTTATATATTTGCTGCCTTTTTACAGCATCTGTCTGGTCTTAAGAAATAATGAGATTTGCAAAGGATACTGAGGGGTTTTTTGGTTGGTGTTTTTTTGTTGTTTGTTTTTTGTTTTTTTTAAGGGTAGAAATCTTAACAAAGGTTATGAAGACTGGTTCTGTCCTTGATCACTCATAATGCACAAATAAGAGCATCTAGCAGGACTTCAATGTTCATTTTTTTCGTGAAAGCAACACTCAAATGATGCTGGGCTCTCTTGGACTGGGACTATAAATACAAATGAAATGGTAACATTGTAAAAAGTTATCACAAAACATTATCTTAAAAGGGGGAGGGGAGCGTGTTATGATATTCAGAGACTTTAGAAAATAGTGCCTGCAAAATCTGGGAGAGTCAAAGCCTGTGTATGACCCAATCACATTTAACTTTTCTTCCACTTCATAATTTTGCTAGATAGTCTTTATAACTTGTTGTTGACTACTGTTTTTATAGAACAATTCTTATTTATTAATCTTATAACTTTTTATAATTTGTAGCCATAAAGGTTACTCACATAAGATATTCTGTTTTCTGTGAGGCTAGCAGTGAGTTGTCATTTCTCAGGTATTTCCACTTGGAACACAGAAATATTTTCTAAACTTGATAGGTTTAAATCCGTTCAGATTTTTCCATGTAGTTCCTCAAAATTCCACATACTGCCAAGACTGGGGAGATAACCCATGTGATATTTTCAAAAAGCAAATATTACATTAGCTGCTATTGTCTCAGTTAAAAAAAAAAAAACAACAACAAAACCAAAAAACCTCCCAAAAGTAGTTATTACCTAAATAGGGGAATAAACTACTCACTATTGTTGATTATCTCTCTGTTTATTACTTATTAATTTCCTACAGTGGTAATTCATGTAAAAGCATTGTTCAATTAGGGTTCAAACCACACTGTTAATGTATTCAGGGCACTTAAAGATGCAAATAATTGTGTTTGTTTAATGAATGCTCCATGGAAAATGTATAAATATGTACAAATATACTGGCATGCAGGTTTTCCAAATTTCTAACCTCACCCTCCCTGTTTGCAGAAAAAAAAGACTGGTTATAGGGTTCAGTTTGCTATCTGAGATTAGAACTTTATGTGTTGAATGAGGTGACCTCCTGAAGTAACTTTATCTCCTACCAAGACAATTTAAAGGGAGCTTCTGTCCACCCTGCTCAGTTGCCTGAAGTTTGCAGACAGTAACTAGATCTGGAAGCGTTCAGAGACACTAACCATCCTCCACTACTCAAAAAGGGAGTTTGTGCTAAAATGCAAAACTAATTATAGGAAATTATTATGTTTGTTCTATACGGGACATCTGTTTAAACTTTCACATACAAAGAATGGTGAAAACATCAGAAAAAAAGACCTTTTTCTAAGTAAAATATGTATCTGATTAGACCTGTGAAGGAAATACACTTCCCATCTTTTGAAGACTTTCAGAAGATAAAAGAATACAAAAATATGAAGATAATCTGATATTCATCTCTTTATCCCTAAAATCTTTTAAGTTTTTCATGAAGTAGATGAGCAAATAAGCCCATTGGCATTGAAAATGCCAAAATAATTTAATTCAGAAATTATTGACCTAAGTCCAATTTCTATTTTCTCTCTTTGACTAATTAATATATACATAGTGTAACAGGTCAAAAAGAATTAAGCTATTGTCAAGTGGAGTTTCTTCAGTCAGCTGAAGAACTGAGCTCACTTCAGCTGCAGAAGAAACAACTTCCAAACAGTGATCATGATGAAGCACAGACATTTTTGACACGAGGTTGATGTCACAGTCATTTACATTTTGGATACTGTTGATTATATTCAAGTATATGTTGAATATCCAAAGGTTGTTCTTGCTAATGGCCATGGAGACACATGGCTAGAAATCAACTCAGGCTTGAAGAATGCTAGATAATTTTTTTGTTAGTTACTGCTGCAGACATAAAAATGGTTTGGACTTTGGACTTTGAACGTGAGAGTGAATTAAGTATATTATGATTTACATTCATGTACGAAAGGGCATCTTTTTCCTTTTAATGGAATCAGAAGAGCAATTGACCTGCAATGCATTAATGTGTCAGGTGTGAAATGTTTGCCAGCTAGGAGTTTGACATCAGGTACCTTAAAACACTGGAAAAAATCAGGCTTCTTTCCCAGGTAGTTGAAAAATCAAACAAGACTGATTCCGGTGGTATTGTAGAAGGGATGCTCATACGTTTTAACATAATGCATAGAAAGTGTGTAAACGATGGATAAAGTTTGTAAATCGCTATGTAAATAAACAGTGAAATTGTAAAAAATATCAAGTTTAAGGATCTTAGGGGATCCCCTTTAGGGAAAAGAGGAATTATTTTCCTGTGAAATGATCTGATTTTATTTTTCCTTGTTTCTCCTAAGCCACAAGGAAAACAAAGAAAACAAAAATTCAGGCTGTGCTTGTTAGAAATGCAAAAGAAATAATACTAATAGAAAACCACAAACTTACAATTTGTGTGTTTTACTTTTCAAGTGTATAGTATTTCCTACAGCAACTCTTAAATAATCACTTAAAACTGCACACTCAATGAGGGAACAGATATTTAACTGGCCTATCCTCATCCATCAGTCCACAGTTTGCTGGATATAGACTGTTAATATCACATTAACCCAAATTAACCACAGATGGAGGATCCTGGGTGATATGCTAGGAAAAGAGACAATTTAATTCTCACAATCCATGACCATGCTTCTTGTTTTGTTTTACTTTATATATACTTTTTTTTTTCTTTCTTGTTGAATGACATAAGATATAAACTAAATTAAAATGCATTAACATGTGGAACCACCAAATAGCTCTGAAAACCTACATCTAAGAAATAGTTGCCCATGACACCAATAAATTATTCTCCAGAATCTTTCATATATTCCCCAAAATTTGTTTCACTTTGACTAACTTTACTTTTTTATTCTCTAAAAACAAAAATGCTTTGTACAAATACTCTTGATCCATTCTGTAGCCTGCTCTGTCGGTATATAATGAACCTCTTCTCTCTTGTGATGCCATTTTCTCTAAGCTAACTGAAGGAAAACCAGACTATATGGCAATGGCTCACTTTTCCTATGCCTAGCGTCTTAGAAAGGCTGTTCTTATTCATACGTTTTCTTAGCCTTATTTATTTATTTATTTAAGCATATATACAAAATTGACTTTATACTACATTATCCAGCCTGACTTCTCTTAGACAAATACAACAATGCCAGTTTTCACAGAGGGAGGAAGAGGGGGAGGAGAGGGGAATGCTGAAGGAACAGGGGGTTGGAAGGAAGAAAAGGGTCCTGCTGCTTAGTAGGCAGCCCTGCTGGGAAATCTCAAATCAAATTCTTTTGAAAGGAAGTGTTATTAAAAGTAACTTTAATCCTTCCAGCCAGACGGCTCATAAAAGCATACAATTAAGTCAAACAAATGACAAGAGCACTCTCTCTCCTACCTGTTTCCCCCTTCAGAGAGTAATTACTGCAGGGTAGTCTTGTCTCGTTTTGTGCAAATAGCAGTGGAGTGCTTGAACGAGGTGCCAATTTCCCCCTCCCCAGCCCAACCCCTCTTCTTCACTCCTACCAACACTAGCCTGGTGAACATACACAACCAAGAACAAAGGGGTGAATTTCAATATTTCTTCTTTGTGCAAGGTTAATTGAAAATCAAAAAGTCACTTTTCCAATGTCATATTAGAACTGTTAGTGCATCAATTTTCTTCAGTTTCCTGTCACAGCAGGAGAGCAGAAGAGGCAGAGGCATGCATTTGGATGGGAGTTAATGAGGGAAGAAAGAAAAAGAAAAGAAAAGAAAAGAAAAGAAAAGAAAAGAAAAGAAAAGAAAAGAAAAGAAAAGAAAAGAAAAGAAAAGAAAAGAAAAGAAAAGAAAAGAAAAGAAAAGAAAAGAAAAGAAAAGAAAAGGAAAAAGAAAGAGAAAAGAAGAAAGAAAAAGAAAGAAGGAAGGAAAGAAGGAAAAGGAAGGAAGGAAGGAAGGAAGGAAGGAAGGAAGGAAGGAAGGGAGGGAGGGAGGGAGGGAGGGAGGAAGGGAGGAATTTTTTTTTTTTTTTTTCAGGTAAGGTTGATGTCAAATGAAGGTTGTTTTCAGTAGTGTCCTGGTGTTTCCTTTTTTTCTGCCATTTTCTTATTTGGGACCACATTTAAGAGTATATGAGGTAAGCAGCAATCTGTCATGGTGAACTTCTTAAGTGGCAAAGGAAGCAAATGTCAATAGTATTCATCGCTTACTGCCGATAGTTTTTTCCTGCTAAAATTAGGAAGCAGACGACAATGATGAACTTTTACATGTTTTTTCAAGGACTTAAGAAATTGCGGGGAATGATCACTTTATTTTTCTGCTCTGCAAAATGACTGAAGCCTTGATGTTGTTTTTTATTTTGATGATAAACTCTTCAGGTCTCACTAGATATTTGCAAGGTGTTTTGTTCACCTGGGGCCTCCATCTCTGTTAGAAGTTATATATGCTGCTGAAATAGAACCAATTAATTATAAGGCAATGGAGAAACATGCATTAGTGAAATTCATCTTTGTGAAGACTGTGCACACCAACTTACATATTCAGTATAAAGATTTCAAAACAATTCTGCACCATCTTGAATGTTGTGAATGTCACTGCAGTAGCGGAGATCATGTTTACTCCCAAGGCTAAGGGTGGATTCAAATGGCTTCTTATTTTTCATATGGGGTCAAAATTAAATAATTGGTGGCAATATTAGAATAAAACATGATGTTTTCATCCTGCGTCCTTGTGAACTCAAGTTTCTATCATTAATTTCTTGAATTCAGGTATTTTGTATCATCCTACATTTACAATGAAAGCAACATGAAAAATTTTCTTTTTGGTTGGTGATTGTGCAGTGTTTAATACAATGAGAGAAATGAGTAACAACTGTAAATATTATTTCACATTGTAATTTCTGCTGCAACTCAAATTGTCTGACTTCTTTATGGTACGTTCTTTCAACAAAACCTGGGTAGAGTCTTTAAAGAAGTTTAGTGAAAATAGTCCTCTCCTGCTTGTCATGAATTTCCCCAGAGTATGGAACTTTTAAAGATGAAAATCTGTGTCCTAATCCAAAGCTCACTAATACCAACTGAACTCTTCCTACTGAAGTTTAGAACTGCCCTCTAGCAAATACTTTCTGTTATCCTAACTCGTTACCCCATCTTTCTCATTTATTTAATATGGATTTGCAATAAGAAATTCTGTGTAGAAAAAAATAGATTCAGGCCAGGATTGGCATATGAGCTTTGTATTTCTGCACATCATATCTCCCCTTCAATCTGCATTCCCCTCCCTTGTTTAGATGAAGAGTTTCATCCAGCCCTGCTTTGTCCAGCGAACAAGTTTTGTTTGCTCTCGTAGATTTTTTTGTTGCTGTTGCTGTATTCAAAGTATGCATTTAATCCATCCAAGTTTGCCATCACAAGTGTCAAACGCCTCTGCTTAAAGCTGAGTAAATGCTCGGTCATGCCAAACTTGAAGCTTTCAGTACATTGCTGAAACCAGCTGTGACCCATTACTAAAGAGAAGCATTTGCTCTCAAGACTGCTGATTGAATGGAGCATATACACCCTTTTTAAGGTTTGTCAGGACAGCAACAGGGTTTTTTTTCTTTTTTTTAGAAACCTTTTTAATTTTGTGTAGACAGTTCTAAAAGCAGCTTCCTAGGGGCTGTCTGATCGCACAATCCTCTTAGTCTTTCTTACTCTGTAGGAGGGCCATCATATTTCCTGCTCTCAGTCAGTAGTTGGTTTTCCTCTCTCCCCTCTGTGTAATGACTGGAGTCAAGAGGCCAGCACCTTACCCACCTCCAGAGATGATGTTATAGCTCAAACTTTAAAATGAGATTTTTTTTCTTTCTGTTTTCTTTCAGTTCACACTTCTCAGGCAAAATCTCCATTCAATTCTACTCATTAGAAATATTTGAAGCGATGACTTTCTATTTATTATCTTGGTCCCAAAACAATTCATATATTTTCTGCAAATGGAAAATAAGTCCTTACATTCCAACTTCATTTCTAGGTTCAGTTGTGACACAGTTCCCAGTTGCTATTTCTGCTTTAGTGCAGCTTTCTACATAGCAATGCCATGAAAGTCTATATCTAGCATGAAGTATATAATGTTTCTGATTTTTAAAAACAAATCAGATAAACTTTTCCATTGAAAAACTTGCATAAAGAAGATACATGCAGTGGCTGCAGAACTGCTACATTACTGTTAAATAATAGAGACAGGATTAAATAATGCATCTTAGCTCTCAGCACAGGAAAAATTCTTCAGTTGCCTATATATTTTGCACTTGTGATATACCATTGGCCCCAGGAAGAATACATTTTGAAAAGTTGGTGTATATTAGACTGACAGTATTTTTCATATCATTCTGCTTCCAATGTTAGGCTGAGTTGGCTAAAGGTAAGGGCAATTTTATTTTTTATTTCTTTTTTTTTTTTAAGTTTGAGGTTACACATTCATCTGAAACTTTTAAGTGGATACTGAGAATTGATAAATCCTCATAAAACAATAGACTTTAGTGACTAGAAGAAAAGAAATGGAAATGAAAGTATAGAGTTTTTGTTGTCCCTGGAACTAGTGAGGATGGACAAGTTCTTTTCATATATGTTGATCACAGGATGCCTATGAGATACCTGTCTGGTGGAGCCATGAAAAGTCTAACATAGTTCTAGAATGGATCAGATTTTGTTTTTTTCCTCATTTCATATAGAAATTGAATTTTTAATGTTGCAGTACAAGGCCCTGGTAAGATCTTACCGGGAATATGGTGAGCAATTTCTTGTGCTTATGGACATAATCAAGGGACTTAAGCTGGAACAGGTACAGAAGGGACTATAAGCGTATTCAGAGCAATGGAATGGAGCACATGCATAAAGTACAATTTCCAGGTACATGTCAAGACCAAAAGAGTATTAAGGTGAGAATAATTAAGAAAATTTAAAAAGATAAGAATTGATGATGAATAAAAGGAGAACAAAATTATAAGGTTTCTACTTATATAGTAGTAGTAGTAGTAATAGTAGTAGTAGTAGTAGTAGTAGCAGCAGCAGCGGCATAGGACAAAGAACTTTGTTTGGTTTTGATGGAAAACAATAAGTGCATAGAAGGAACTGCACTGTAATTCCCAAAGTCAGAAAATTATTTTTGTCTTATGAGTTCTTGAGCATCTCTTGTGTCTGAGAAGAGTCTGGGTTGCTAATTATTTTCACTTTATTTATACCTTGTGAATGACAAGCCTTAGGACCTATGTTGTTTGCCTAGCAGGGTCAGAAAAGATTTCCTCTTCCGTAGCCCATTCATGAATAACTTAACACGTTTTCTTTTATTTCTTGTTTTTCTCTGATGCATTAGAAAATAGCTCCAGGTATCAGCTCTGGGATGAGTGCATCACAGTTTTTAGTGTTTTTAAATTTTCTCAGGTGTCTGCTTTATAAAAACATACAGTGCACCTAAAGTTAACTAACCATAAGATTTGTGGTCAGGAATGATTTGCCAGGTGGGCCAGCTTACCATGGATTTGTGTGGGGAGGGCTTACCTTTCCCTGCAGCATGGGTTGATCTCCTCAGATATCTAAGAATTTTACCAAACTTATTATTTTATTAGGGAACACTTTATTTGAGAGCTCGGCCACTGTGAATGCCTACAATCTCTCTTGCTCTATTCCCGAGTTGATTATAAATTTGGCTTTCAGTCTGTTATTTAGTCTGTGTTCAAAGTATCTGTAGCAGGCTCCTTCCCATATGCTCATTATCCAGAGCAACAAGGAAATGCTTTGGGTGAAGTTGTACTGTCCTCTCCCATCGTGGGCACAGGAGATGCAGGTGGTGCTGCCAACCTCTGCTATAGGCAACCTGGAGCCTCCTGCAGGGGCAGAAAGAGGGGAAGGTGTTTCTGAACTTATTTTTGCCCTGCTGACATCTTAACACTGCAAAGTGCCAAGACAACTAGCCCAACTCATCCCATTTAAGAGAACTCTTGAAAAGAGTCCTTAACCTGTGTGAAGATCCCTTTTTTTACCTGGAAAGGACAGCCAGAAGCTCATAAATCTCCAGGCTAAGGGATCCAGACCCTTCACTCCTTTACAGGGTGTTAATATGAAAGACATAAGCTGTTTATCTGCTAGGTGCTATATTAATCTGCAACAATGTAGAAAACAAAATCTGTTTGTTAAATATGCAGATACTGAGAGAATGGATTTTTTTTTTTTTTTTTTTTCCCTTTTCCCTGTGACTGTGTATCAATTGATGGGAAGTTGCTGGGTTTTTCATGTTGCATTCACTCAGGCACAATACCAAAACAGGCCTTGAGTCTACACCGAAAAGCTCCTTGAGTCACAGATTGTCCCAGAAATGCAATTATTTCTCAGAAAAGTCACTTTCAGATGGTAGGATGGCTGTAAGTTAATTTCTTAGTGATAAATATTAGACTGGCAAAACATAATTTGCCACTTGGAAATTTAAATAGTTAGCCATTTTATATATTTATACACTTTTGCAGCAAAACTTGATTGCCAGAAATAGGGCTCTTGGGAGTCAGAATCAGTAGATAGTCCCCTAGTATAGTGGAACAAGATGTTCCTACTGGAAGCAGCAATCCAAGCAGTCTACCATTGAAGTGATAGGTCTGAAAGTACTGTGAGGGGTCTCTATTGTGAATGAGAATAAAACATATTTACAAAAAATTTCTAGAGTTACTCTGACAAGCTTTTTTTATTTTTTGCTAGACATGTTTTGAGCAACTTGCCAGTATGCAAGCATATTTCTTACTCCCATCTTCTCATCCAAAAAATCAAAAACAGGACCCCATAGGAGTCCTTCCTCTTGCAGCAAAGGAAGTATGTTTAAAAACTGATGGTAGAATTAAATAGTCTTAGTGGAACAATATTTTATAAAGAGAGTTAGGATTGTAAACTGGCAGTTTAAAACTGTAACTGAAATAATGTTAGTATAATATTTGTATTATAGATTTGGAAGCTGAGGTTTAATTTATGTATACCATTATGGTGAAGAGGTTGGTCATCTTTAAATCATTGTAAATATTTTTGCTTGAGATAATTACTAGATAATGTTTACTACATTTAGATATTCCACTGTAATCAGAGCTTACTCATCTTGGAATTTGATCTGTGACTTCCCTAAGGAGCCAGGAATTTTGAGCATGCATCGTGAACACTTTCCCCTGTTTCCACAGATGGAAAAATGAGCAAAAACTTGACATACAGGCTGAAAAACTCCATGGTCAATTTTCAGACATGTTCAGGTTCTGCATCACTTTAGAGATATGTCTGAATACCATGAGAATAGAAAACATTCTAAATTTACCAAGGAGTAGAATAAATTCTGTCCTGAGGACCAGAGAGAGATTAATGTAGTAGTCCATGGGGAAATCCTCAGAGGACATCCACCAAATCACTGTTCCTATGATCACGTATAGCAGAAGTAGAAATGGAAGAGGAATGACTGCTTCTAGCAGTAAGTGAAGCTCCCCAGTGGTTAAAATCTTTCAGCTCACCCAAATACATTTGCATGTTCTTCTCTGCAAACCAAAATCGTACTCCCATAGAAGAAAGCCATTGCCATCACAAGTCTGGTGCATAACGGTGACCCAAAACTTCCATTGTACTGTTAGAGTGGTTAGACGATCCTTTCTAGACTGATGTATAAGCAGTGCCAGGGAGGTGGAGAAACATTTGAAGAATAAGAATAATATTAGGAAAGTTACTGAAATCATCTTCAGAGGAGAAACAAAATGTGTTTCTAAAACCGCTGACTAGACCTGCTGATGTAAATAAGCATAGTATGACCACTGACATATCAGTCTCTGCCCTTGGCCCTCCTCTAGGATTTCAGACCAGTAATGGAACATCTCGTATAGGTCAGAATATTGCCTTTGCTATGGGACATTTACTGGTCCTCTCTGTCATGAGTAGAAAAATAGTTCTCCTTCTTTGGCACATTCAGCATTGCACATCACTAAAGAAATGTGTTAATACTTCTGAATTCTTCAAAAACTTAAACACTAAACACAAATAATTGTTTAAATAGCTAGTACATACAGATAGCAGCTTGTAATTTTCTAATGATAATTTCAAGTATGTTGCAGGACTAAGGCATATTAATTCACAGTCGCCCTCTCTGAGTATAATTTTGGTTAATGATATTAAATGTTTTCCTTTCCTGTTTTTCTCACATTTAACTTTCTCAGTTCCACATTTGTTCCTAACACCCACATTTATATGTTCACAATATTTTCTGCAGAAGCATTCTAGGTAACTCAGTATTTTTTTTTTTTCAACAAATATCATTAATTTGTATTACAGATGTACACGGTTTCTAATCAGTTAACATCCATACTGGTTTTGGTGCCACTAAGAATGTTATTAATGTTTATAAACAATATGGATCAAAAAACTGCAATAATGGTTCAGAAATCTTCAGAAAGTAGTCTTATGGTGATTACAATCACTGATTTTTCTTGGGTCATTATAAAAATGTAGTCTAATTCAGTTTGGTAAAATCCAGGTGGCCTTAACTCTGTGGTTTGTTCAGGGGTTTGTATTCTTTGCATGAATTTCACTTCTGTGAAATTTGATTGTAATCGCTCCTCATTTGATTGTGATGTGGTCAGCATTCACTGCAGCTACTATAAATGATACACTCCACCCACACATTAAGAGTGTGGTATCATTCTTCCATTTATCCATCATCAACTATTTCTAAGCTGAAGACATTCAAAAGAACAGGCAACAAATAAAAGAAGTTTGAAGAGAATTGCATTTACCTTTTTTTCCATCAACAAACTCTGAAAACTAATCAAAATTTTGTGTGTTTTACTTCTTAAGGGTCTTTTTCTTTTGTCAAAGGGAACTCTTGAATTTAACTGTTGGGGATTGACCTTCAATTAAGGTTTTCTTTAAACTCTCTGTATTTAGCCACGTTTATGAAGGGTTGAGCATAGGAGCACAAAGATGAGACAAAACAGAAATTGAAGAGTTGGAAATGGGTATTTCAAAACCATGCTGGCTGTCTTCTGAAGTGACTTACAGCATGTTAGTTCATTCAGAAGTGCTTTAGTTTATGCCATCTCCCTAGTTTCTGCAAGACTCGTCTTGGGTAGTGAATCAGAAATGTATTGCTGCTTTGGGGTTTGGCATGGTTGTCGTGCTGCTTCCTTCATATTGGTCTCTGAGCAGATTCCAGATAATTTTTTTTTTTTTTTTCATCATTTTGGGAGTTCACAAATGCATGGCAGACAAAATCAGATCCCATACTGGCAAAGTAGATCCCATTCTCTTGCAATGGTTCAAATTAATCTCAGTGTCCAATTTGTGACGATACTGCTAAATGAGTGCAAGTATACCCGGAACGGGAGTCCCTAGTTTGTATATGTTTTCAGATGGTTTGCAGCAGAATTAAAGTAAGTCCTTGCCTATGCTGCCTGTATCTTTTATTTATCAGTTACGGTTGGCCTTGCCTCAGTTTTAGCCATCCACATGCCAGCTGTCTAGTTAAAACTTATTATTTGTGCCCCATTTAAAGTCAACACAGAAAGATGAGCACTCCCAAAAGATGTCTCACTCCATATATCTTAGACATCTAATCTAGCATTTAGCTTTCTCCATTCACTGGAGACAAAGCTAAACCAAGTGTCTTAGCCAACTTCTGTATGTATAATGTTAACTAAAATGAATGTTAAACTTAACGTCTCTTAATAATTCAATTAAAATAATTAGATCAATAGAAATATTTTCACAGACTTCAGTGGGGTTTGGGAGTGGACCCTAAGGTTCCCCTATGTTTTTCTGACATTTATCTTTTTTTTCCCTAAGTAGTTTATAATAATGTTGTTAAGTGTTGGACCCCTGGACATGTATACTGAGGTCCTTTTTCCACTGACTTTTTAAACCTCTTCAAGAGTCTGATGTTAATCAGAATTTTCTGTATATTACAAAAAAAAAAATTCTAAGCTTTACTTGGATATTGCTGTTTTATCCTGTACAACAATGCTTTCTGCAGATATGCCAAAGAAAGTAAGGATAAATACTTTGATACCTCAGAATGCATTTCCACACAATTTGATATCTCACTTCCAAATAACCCCCAAAGAAAAATAGGAAAATAAGTCTTGTCTTTGAATAAGATCTAGAGTTGGTAGATATTAACAAAGTTCCACTGACCTATTTGGAGAAAAGCCATTTTTTAAGAAAAAAAATGAGGGTTTGTTTCATCATTTAGACACTCGTTGGATCTGATTTCTATCATAGAAACGTTATGATGATTCAAATGAGCTGAGTATTTCTGAACATTTGCAGAGATGACCTTACCCTGTGAGTCTTGAAAAAGAACCACATATCAGCTGACTATGTGGCAGATTTCTTAGTTTCTTGAATGACTGTTGGGTTCATCCTTCTTCAGGTGCAATCCTACATAGAGACCCAGATACAAGAGAAACTGAGGGCATATCAACACACAGATTTAAACAAACAAACAAACAAACAAATTTCTGAGGAGTTAGCCTTGGTGGGAGACTGCAAATCAAAGCTTTCTGTTAGGTTTTTATTCTAATTTAATGTTGAAATCTTGCTTTCTTTTTGGTATCTGAGTTTGGGAATATTTTGTGTATTGCAGTTTAATATTTGTCATTGGTATACAAGTTAGTAATTTGCAATTGCACAGAAACCTGATACACTGGGACTCACTGTGGAAAACCAGATAACCCAATAGCTGAAGTGAAGTCTTGAAAATAATCAGTTGCTTACAAATGTATAACATTTTTCATAACCCTGGAAGTCTGTGAGATGGAAACTTGCTAACAGGTCTCATAGCATGAATTTGCTTATGACTTCTTCAACTCAAGCATTACTTTTTTCTCCTTAAATTGAGTTAGTGAATTCCTCAGCATTCAGCAGTGTGGCTGCAGTTCAGATGAAAAATCTGAATTTAATTTTGCCTTTTTAATGAGGGTCACATTATAACTCTTTGTTTTGCATTGTAGTTTTGAAAGAGGAGGGATAGGTAGTCAATGTTGTGTTTCTGTCTACTTAGTAATACAACCAAGATGGAATGGCTTTTTTAGAAAAGCATGGCTTAGAAAAGCAAGCCAATAAACTCCAAATATGTCCAAATCTGACTGTCTGTGCCTATTTTTTCATCAACAGATACCAAAACTTAATACTTAACTAAAAGCCAGACTTTGAAATCAAGGGATAGCAGAGCAAACCGGCACAAAATCTCTACTTTTCTAGTCTCAGAGTTAATTTGACGGAGGATATTGGTTCAATCTACAGTAAAGAGGGAGCAGCTGCAAAGTGCATTTCAAAAAGAGAAAAAAGTTCTTGAAAGCCTCATAGTATTGAGAACAGGAATGTGACTTCTCTGTAATAGAAAAGCATCCCCAGTAAGAATGAGTTTCATTTAAAATTTAGCCACAGAAATGTCAGTGAAGATCTAATGGTTCCAGAGCTGCGAATAGGTGAAATGGAAGGGGTATGAGTTGAAAAGGGACACTTTTAGGCAGTGCACATAATTCCCATCATTTTCTTAGTGCTCCCTTCTTTTTCAGACTTGTAAAGACCCAAGTAAACCTTCTGCTCAGGTCCCCTTTCCAAGGCGGGTATACGAGCTGGGAACTAGGTTATGACACTCTCATGTCAGAAGATGCTTTAAGCACAAGTTCACTGTATAATCAAAGGAAAGTGGCTTACTTGATGGAAGGTAGCTTGTATCTCCAAATCCTGGCTCAGGAGTTTGACTCATGTTTTTTTGCTGAATATAATTCCAGTGGGGGAAGGATAAAGCCCTGATTTCCTTTGCTGGGATACAGCTATGTTTCTGATCCATGACTGTATTGCTAAGTGAAATATTGATTTGTGAAATCTGGACTGACCTCTGCTTCTCCTTAAGCTACTCTTCAGTACAGGATAAAAAGGTGGAAACCAGAGAGATGTTACAAAGGAAGTGGCAAGGCTTGGCTGTATACATGCACTATCCCCTTGATAAAACAGATCAGCTGAAAAATCTTGAACAAAAACACTGACTTTGCCATTACAGTGAAAGGGCTGCATGGGCAGAAGTAAGTGCTTTGAGAGAGGTACTGTATTCACAGTCATAAAAAATTATGTGTTCTTTATATTCATCAAACAACTGGCATAGCGAAAAGACAGCAAACTTCCTTGAGAAATGTCTGCTGCTCAAACCTGTTCAGAATTACCTTTGCTTTCTAAATGTATGGCAGATATAGCAAGTCTGTGCTGTTTTCCATACTGCTTCTCAGGCTTAGGTATTGTATCCATCCAATAATACTTCACGCAATCCAAAAGGGTTGCACAAATCCCATGAGTCAGTCCTAACTCTCTTTCCTGAGCCTGCTAGCAAGGTTGATAACTAGCACTGAAGAACCTCGATAAGGGATGTAAGCAAGAATTAGATCAAGGATTAGACTCAAAGGTTAGTCTCAAGGTGACTTAGCCTCCAAAATTGACACCAAGATAGAATTTAGATACCACAAGTCCAAAACAGAGGCCTGGAAAACCTCTGGCCCATGTCCATTCAGCCTTTTGTTTCTCATTTTATATCAAAGTCCTCCTGATTGCTCCTGGGAAGCTTTTGAGACTATTTAGATCTGACTTTGTCTTGATAGAGACATTTTAGCACCCACCTCACAACCAGTTGCTTTGCCCAAGTTCATAGAATCATAGAATCATTAAAGTTGGAGAAGATGTCTAAGATAGAGTCCAACCGTCAACCTAACGCCACCATGCCCACTAAACCATGTCCCTAAGCACCTCATCTACACGTCTTTTAAATACCTCCAGGGATGGGGACTCCACCACTTCCCTGGGCAGCCTCTTCCAATGTTTAACCATTCTTTCAGTAAAGAAATTTTTCCTCATGTCCAAGTTGCTATCAAATCAGATAGCATGCTCTGGAAATCTGACAAAACAATGATCATTTTTTTCCCAAAATTCAAATTTGGCTACTTTATTTAAAGTGCAAATGTCTGAATCTGTTTGAGTTCAGATTCATTTTCAAGACTACAGCTGGAGGCTGCCCCAAAATGGGGGTGAAAGCACCAGGAAGGGGAATGATAAGGAGATGGGTTTTTCCTGCTTTCCTCTTGAAGTTATGTTATCTTGCAGTAAATGTCTGCTTCTTAGGCTACAGAGAGAGAAGAAAGTTGATTATTATTTTTTATATTTCTAGAAGTCTTTCTGCTATTGCCAAATAATTGGGGGGGGGGGGGGAAGCTGTGATTTAGATAACACAGAGGAAGACATACAGAGTAATATGGAAATATATGATAAAAAATGAAACATCTGAAAATTTAACATTACAATGGTTAGCCTTTCAGTTTTTGGCCCCTGAAATGTAATGAAGTTTCAGAAAAGTGCTTGTATTGCCTCCACTGTTAAGGATGTGAGAAAGCCGATGCATCAAGCAGACTCCAGGAGCCCAGGAGCCCTCCTCCCTGGCTGTTGCATCCCCACCCGCTGCATGTTCAGAACCTGGAATTCTCTCCCTTCCCATCCAATAGATGCAGCTACTGCCGTTTCCCTTTGCGGGTTTGACCGGCAGCAAGGCTGAGGGAGTATTCCACAGACACACACACACACTCACAGAGGATGCAGACGGCGGGACCAGCCACACAGACTGCCACAGGCACACTCACATGTGCACCAACAATGTTCATTTAAAACATAAATATAGAAAGCCCAGTCCTGTTCCACCTCTCCAGCTATTCAGGATTCAAATTCACATACACCTTCAGTCTCTAGTTTCACAAATACTCATATTCACAGTCCTTCAAATACAGCATGGCCTCTAGGTCTGTCTAATGTATAGGTCCATCCAGTATGCAGGTTTCCTCCTACTCATTGGCTAGTCCAGCTTGAAGTCAGATAATAAAGAGACGCATGCAATCACCCAATCATCTCACAAGCATCCCCACAGTCAGGGATGCCTTCAGTATTAGCACAAGCTCTCAGTCTACCCAATATCCATGACTATCCCCCGGACCCCCTGCGCACCACTGGCTCAAACTGTGAGTCTCTGCAGATGCAGGTATCCTCCTACTCACCAGCTAGTTCAGCTTGAAGTTAGCTAGAATTTATACATACACACACATGCAGGCATCTCCTATCCTGTCCAGGTGAGAAGCAAGTATAGGTAAGACAAAACAATGAAGTATTAACAGTGATTTCTTGTAAACTAGGAACTAGGGCACTGAAAGATTCAGTATCTTGCTTACAGTCACATGCATCCTATTTAGTACAATTCAGATTGAATTTACCTCTTCATAAATTTAATTTTAATTTCCAGATTGTATTTCCTCCACTGACATTTTTAATAGAGATTTTATTTTATAATATTATAAAGTCTCATAATTTTGTTTCAGTACACATTACCCAATATATTATGTAAAACACAGTACTTCCCATAAATGGGCCATCACTATTAGACTACATATTTAGAAAAGGTATTTAAATTGCCACATTTTTAAAAATATATTTTAAAGTAAGGGAAAAAAGAGTAAACAAGAAATGAAAATATTAAAAAAAAAAAAATTGATTCAACAAATATCCCCTTCTCCACAGCCATTTTTTTCCAGTTCTTCCTCATAGGCATGAGTAAGAAAACAAAATGTCTTTAATTAATTAATTCATCAGTCTTAAAGGCAGAAAGAATCATCTTTTCTAACACGGACCAAGGAATTCACCCATCAGTTACCACAAGACTTATAGTTTTTCAGTGGCCTTGGATGAAGCATATTCTCATGGAACTACAACCCCAAGCAGAGATATTACAGATAACTTCTAATGTTTTGCTTTTACTTTTGTATTCCTTTGTCAAGAAATCTCCCAGTTTTGTAGAAGCCGGTAAGTTATTCATGTTTAGGAGCATAGAAAATATTCTTTTTCAGTTTTATGCATCTTGCATATTACCAGGTGTTTTCACAGCTATCTCAAGTGGTTAGCTTTTTTTCTATCATATCTTTATTTTATCTTCACAGCATTAGAGCATTCAAGGCAGAACCAATAAAAATACAGGGTTAAGCAAAGCTGTGTGACCTGTATTAGCGGGCTGAAAAGATTCTTTAATGTCTTAACCACAACCTCAGTACTCACCTAGCTACTTATTTTGTTGAGATTTAGGTCAAAGATCAATTACATTTGTAATTATGTTATATATCATGAAAAGGTGATTCTGCAAGAGTCCAAGACCAACATGTATCATTAGGAAAGTTCTTAAAAAAAAAAAAAAAAAGAAAAAAAAAAAAAAGAAAGAAAAATACGTGGTTAAATTGGAATAGCATTTTTTTCCTCCTCTCCAGGAAAAATATTCTGAGCATAGTCGTATCTGCCACTATGTAACTACTATTATGTAACTACAAACATGTATCATCAAGTAATGTTTCACTCCTGGTGATTTGTTCGTTTTCACCTTTACTTCAATTCAAAGTTTTGATGCCAATGGAAGAAACTCTGTGTTACCTTCTGCAACGGAGAATCTGAAAATGCATTTCCCTTTTGTTCAACTTAGTAATTTTAACTTTTAATTAGGAAAGTGTGCATTACATAGACTTGCAAGAGTTCATGAGAATTTGAACTTAGAGAGATTTCCATATAACAGCCTGTTTAACATAAAGATGGCCTTGTGCATGGCACTGAATATAGAATTCTGAAATCCATTTTCTACTGCCAATTTTACTTCTGATCCATTATATGGCCTTGGGCATGTCATTTCAGCTTCCCATGCCCTTAGCTACCCTTTAGTCCTTTACCTTTCCTCACTATTTAGACTATTAACTCTCTGAGGCACAGATTTTCATCTTGCAGGTAGGTGTATGGTGTCTAGCACAACTAAAGTACTGTTAGCCCTTGAGGCACTGCAATAGTATTAAATAATTTCATCTAACCATGTGGAGTAATTAATTGTGAAGCTGGATGAATAATTCTAATTATATAATGAGGAACATGGTCTCAATAATTTTACAACAGTGTCCCGCTAATTGTTATTTCCTTTACCACAACTGCAGCAGGGAAAATCAGTAGCTGATGGAGATTCATGGTGGAAAGACAGAGATGAAGAGCCCAATTTCAAACTTCTGATTTTCAGTGCTTGCTCTGACACTTATTGCCTACTCTCCAAGTTTCTGGTCTAGGGCTGGGAGCCTGATAGTTCTGAGCTGGCTTCTGCCATTGTGTGGTTAAGATGACCATTGTCAGTTTTTCTAGGCAGCATCATTCCTAGTGAATTTAAGCAGGAATTTGGTGAGGAACACTCTGTAAGTTCCAAGCATGAGGTCAGAGGGAAGGAGTTGATAAGGGTTTTCCTGCCAACAGGTTCCCCATATCAAGATTTGCCTACCCCGCAACAGTCATGTCCTCTAGAGCAACCTGGTCTAACTGACCCTGTATTTGAGTAGGCAAGCTGAACTAGATGATCTCAAGAGGTCCCTTTGAACCTCAATGATTCTGTGATTTATTTCCAGAAGCTTTCATATAGGTTTATAAACGCCTAATTAATGAATTAATAACATGGAATATTCACATGTTTCCAAATCATTATAACAAAGTGAAATTTCCTCAATTTCATTATTTGCTATTATGTTAGCCTTAGGGGGAAATATATTTCAGTCAATAAGTTGGTAAGACTTAATTTTCTGAAAGGTGTAATATCCTTGAAGGCTATGTCACCTTTCCAGGACTAGTCTTCAGACTAGTCTTTCTTCTCCTTCCTTTCTAAAATCACTTTCTAGGCACTCTCACAGCTTTGTTATGTTGATCTAGTATGACAAGAATAAACTTTTTGTATTCCTTTCTGGCCTGGTTTTTCAGCTGCAGAACCATGAATGTGCCAAACAGATTCTGATTTATTATTAGGATTTTAATAGCAATTCGAGGATCACATGAAGAGTTTGCTATCTCTTTATTTAAATATAAAATTTTAAAGTCATATATATTTAATTTCGGAACTGCTGCTAAAAAGGCAATGGTTTGAGCATAGAAAGACATGATGGAGGTTTTTTGTGCTGTTCAGCCATGGATATCTGTGAAGTAGCAGGGTACTATATTATGATCACTTTATTTTATTATTTTGCCTGCTTGTTTCTCAAAATAGAGAGACAATATGTTCAATTGGCTGTTAGTGTTTAAAAGGCAATTGGACAATGCCCTTAAAAATGTTTTAACTTTTAGTCAACCCTGAAGTGGTCAGACAGTTGCACTAGATGATCGTTGTAGGTCTCTTCCAACTGAACTACGCTATGCTATTCTACGCTATGCTATGCTATTGGAGCATACCAACAGATGTGGGGAATTTGTTTAGAAGTTTGCTGGTGTGAGAAGGTCAGATTTCTTGGGAAATGTAGTTTCCAGAAATAACATGTCTCTAGGTCAGGATTCAGAATTATCTTAGACGGTTAGAAGTTGTTGGGTTTGTTTTTTTGTGTTTTTTTTTTTTTTTTTTTTTTAATATTAGTTGTGCATAAGTCCACATTCTGTATCCAAGTAAATTGTCTCTTAAAGAATACCTGAGTTTCAACCACAAATACAGTAGCAGGTACTGCAATTCATAGGCTGACCCTCAGTGTTTTTGCTAGATGTTTTATATGAACACTGAAAAAAGGAAGTAAAAGTTAATAGTTGATCTCCTACTTTTTGCTGCTGATAAAATGAGCTGTACTATGGAGTGTATCAACATGAAACTCATGATAAAATTACACGTGCTTCACCAGTATAGTTAATTCTCTTCAATTGCTTGCATGACGCAACTAAAGAAAACACTTAAGCACATGCTTAGGACTGATTGGTTTAGGACATTTTCAGGCTATAATGAGGAACTGTATAAAAGTCCCTCAGATCAGTATAGACTGCAATGGATGGCATTTATCTGTCTCATATACAGCACCAAAAATTGTGTATATTTTAGCTAGTCACTCAAACTGAGTAATCTAGCTAAGATAGATTTTATTTATAATGGGTGGAGATGAGTAGTTATTTTTAGCATGTGACCCTTCAACTTATTTACATTAGTATGAGACAATAGAACTATGTCTATTCCAGTGAATCCTACCCTCACTTTGTTCTGACAGCTCATTTTATCCTTGCTTGTCTCATCTGATCTCCCTTATTGCCCCAGCCCAACAAAATATCAAAGGGAAGCATACCTGGGCTTCTTTTAAGGTCATACATGCCCAAGGGCTATATGAGTGACAAGGCAAAATACCAACTTTCCTGTGATAAGCACCACAGTTTTTTGTCAGGGGAGGGAGGAATCAGGAGGATTAAGGAAAGTAAACTAAATTGTTTTGCACATAAATACCTATGTGTTTGGCTGGTGTGCTACAAGAGAGATTGCCTCTGGGCTGTTTTATGTGCCAACTGTTTGGGGAATTGTGTTTTGTTGTTGTTGGTTTTTATCCCTTTCCTCCCCTGTTTATGAATTATTGTAGCTTGTATGATCCAGCACTGGGGGTGGTGGTGGTGGTGGTGTGTGTGTATGGGGGGGATTATATATTTATTTATTTATTTGCTTATTCAGCTTCTCCTCTTTACCTTATTCACCCCTTAGGAATGGGGAGGGAGTGCAATGGCAGCCATTGTGTACAAAGAAAATAACCCTGGAGGACCCCAGAGAGAGTTGAAGGGTTTAATGAAATCATTAGGATATACTTCTTAGATATTTTTACACAGCAGCTATTCAGGGAGAGGAAGAATCCACTCTGTCTAAAATAGGAATTTACCAGAACACAGGACAAAACTAAAATAGTCATTAATAATTAATAATAGAAATAAAGAAAAGGTAGGTTGTGCTAACTGAAAAATAAAGAAGCATGAAAGACTCTAACTACACTGTCTCAGCAATTAGTTAACTTACCTCCTCTCTTGTAATCAGATAGGTAAAGTAAATTCCCTTCCTTTTTTAAAAGCAAACTGAAGGTGCTCTGACTTTTTTCACTGCTCTTCTCTATAGTCTTTGTCCTGCCAGGGGAATGACACAGGAACTGAGGTGCCTATTTCTATGCATTATGTATAGACTCTAAGGGCATACTTTCTTTGCTCAGATGCAGACGTCTTCATCAAAGCTCATCATCCTAATAATCCTCTGTAATCCTTGGAGGAAAATGGTCCATTTTAAGGGTGATTCCTCTCATCATAATGCAGTCATTAAAAATATATGAGAGTTCACATACT
This sequence comes from Aptenodytes patagonicus, assembly GCF_965638725.1. Taxonomy (NCBI): domain Eukaryota; kingdom Metazoa; phylum Chordata; class Aves; order Sphenisciformes; family Spheniscidae; genus Aptenodytes; species Aptenodytes patagonicus. The sequence continues at coordinate 7,918,164 of NC_134982.1, read as the reverse complement.
AGGTCCGTTTGTTTTTTTTTTTTTTTTAAGTAAGGAAACCTCGGATATAAATGTTTGGAATATTTAGCTAAAGACAGGTGAGATAAATCTCAACCTGAGTGATCCACAAACAGGATTATGAGTTCCACCATCAAGGCACCTAAAAGTTAGGCACTGTAACTCACCACTGCAAAATCAAAGTCCCTTTTTGGTTTTTAGCCACTTGCCTTGACATGACAGCTGAGTTTTTAGGCTCAAAACACTTCTCAGTACTCTTGCAGGAACACAGGTAGGATCTATATATACCAGAATAATTGTACATAAGATAGTATAACATTTAGGCTTACATCCACAAATCTTCACTTTGCCAGTACTCCTATAATTCAAGCATGAGGCATATATTTTGTATTTTGCAAAAGAACTCAGCAACAAGAGCTGCTGGGCCTCAAGCAGATGAAAACATCTAGCAAATTTTGTCCATGAGCTTGTTAGAGTAAATGGCCGTGAATATTTGTTTAACCAATAATTTGGATCCTTTATCCATTTGAGATCAGGTACTATGGTTTTCTGGCATAGCCTAAAGTAAACTTTCACTACAGTCTTTTTACTGAAACAATTTAAATATGTACATGCATTATCACAACAATGACAAAAACAACAACAAAAGAAATTATTGATTTCTGCACAAATTAAGCTCTTTACTAATTTGCACAGATACAATTGAAACAATAAACTCAATGAGAACAACAAACTGGCTAATTAGCTTAATGAACATTTAATTTTACATTTGGTAATAGATACCTTTTTTTTCCCTTTACTAATAAGATGTAAATTATAATCAACTGGTTTTAAATCTTAGAAGTATAATTTTGTAGATTTGAACTGCTATGGAAAACTGTGTGATGGAAGATCCATCTCGTACTGTTAATACCAGTGATTCAAACAAAGCAGTGATTCTTTGCTTTGTATGTTTAATTGTGTATGGCAGACGGCAAAGACTAAACCAGACCAAAACCTGCAAATCCAGTCTGAAAAGTACGCGTGCCCTAACCTCTAATCTTAGCTTTCCACATAAGGCAATAGCGATTGTATTGTAGCTCTGTTACTGTATGAGCTGGTCTATGTCACCTACAAAAACCAGAATGACCTAAAGGCTGCTCTAACTTGCGCCATAGTGGTATGGGCCACTAGAAGAGGAGAATGACTGGTATAAGAAAACTCCAGCACATCCAAAATAGGGGCTGCCTTTACCAACTTAGTGCTAAAAGCGGCTGAGGCAAAGTGGCCAAACTGTAATTGACTTTTTGGGCTCAAGATCTAAAAAAAATGCATGCCTTGACACAGACTTTGAAATGGACTGATTTTTCAAAGTATTTAAAGCCCAGCATGTTCCACTCATGTTTAAGTAATTTTCCCATATTGGTATTTTCTTATATTTTGCTTTCTCTGGGTATCCCTACCAACAAAACATAGTTGTTAAAATCCTTACTGAAAGTGATTAAAGTTTAAACAGAGATTCATCTGAAGATCTGAATAGATAGAAAAACTCCTTAGTCTTGTGATTGGGTCTGACAAATTCCAAAGCAGTGGGAAAGAGAATTGTCTTTCTAGTGATGTTGTATAAGAAGTTAGTCTCCACCATTCCAAAAGTTTTAGGCACCATTGTCTTCCCAGGTGCTCTTCTAACTTAATTTAATATAATCTTAAAACAGAATCTTCACCATTCATCGTATATTCTTGGATAAATTTCTCTGCTTTATTCCACCAATTTCCATGAATTCTCAAGCTGCAGAAGTAGCAGACTTAATTTAACATCAAGGATGTTTTTAAAACAGAAACATAGACACACATAAATTCAAACCTTTGGGTAACTTGGGAAAAGTTTCCTTTGATAGGCAATCAGAAGGAATAAAGAGGGTGCAGATCTCAGCTTAATGTCACTGAATTTACTGAAGGATAGCTTGAGGGCATGGTAAATTTTGTTGATCAAGACCATGAGATACTACAGAGTTAGAGGAATCTGAATATGAATACTGAGATGAACTTCCCAGCTGCCACCATCCCTAATTAATAGACCAAAGCAATCACTAGCTATCCCTATGTTTTATGGGAATTTGCAGGTAGATTCACGCCTGAACTGTGCTGTCTGAGATGACCTCTATCAAGAACTTCAACATAGTAAAATCCACTTGTACCAGTCCACTTCTTGCCTGACTAATGGAATGTTGCAAATGTATTGCTAGCAGGACAAAAGCTATGTGGCCACCTACAGCTTTCTGTCAAGACTTTAAAAAGAAATACCAACTGTGCGATAATAAGAAATCAGCTTGCCAAAACATTACAAAAAGCAAGAGCTTCCAACTCACTGAAACTCTACTTAAGTTATTATATGCTTGAATGGCCCCTGGAACAACAGATAGCTGTGCAATTAATGCAAACCTTGTCATCCTTCTCCACCTCCCTTGTCTCTGTACAGGCCAGTAATGAGGCTCTTTGAGACACAGAGTATGTGGAAAGCCCTGACAAACCACCTCAGTATGCAAAAAAAGCTGAGGGGAACCGCAGGAAACATGACCACAGTTACAAATAATGTCAGCCCTTTCTATATTCACAACTTTGGTTTTTGGAGTCAGTTTGCACTGAGGTGGAAGGATGTACACTCAACTGTTGTTAAGTATCTATCTCCAAGGGAAATATTTTCACTTTTGAGGAACAAAGGAACAAAGTCACGAGGGGAAAGCTTACTCTTTTTCATGGACTAGCCATTTCCCTGGTAGGTTCTATTGTATGTCAGGTGGAATAATTACTGTCTGAAGATTCCTATTTGGATGAGAAAGCATTGGCTGGTAAACCATTTTCTAATCAATTCTAAAAAAAAAAAAAAAAAAATTAAAAAGAAAGCACACCTGTTTTGTAAAACCACCAAATAAAACATAGTGCCGGACTTTCTGAACAACTGAGTTTTGAATTACCCAGCTTTAGAACATATTTGTTTCATAGACTAATCACATGCTTTATTCACTCTCTTCTTGCACAGCTCTTTTTATAGAGCTCAATTTTGCAAATTACTCCACTGTGCAATTGACCTTACTTCTAGAAAATACTGTCTTTCTTAAATATTCTACCTTGGTCTTTTCAGTTTGAGGACATTATTCCCTATAATACCATCATTAACCACCTTAAATAGTTCCTCCAGCAATTTCATGTTATCAAGTATTTATGGACAGTTACCATCATCTTTATTTCTTGAAAGAGGTTCATATAGCTTCATAGCTTCATAGATTACGAAGCCAGAAGGGACCATTGTGAGCATCTCATCTGACCTCCCTCATAACAGAAGTCATAGGACTTCCCTGAATTAATTCTGTCTGAACTAGAACATACCTCAGAATATTTTGACTTAAACATTTCTAGACTTAGTGAATCTACCAAAACCCTAAGTAAGTTGCTCGTGTCGTTAATTACCCTTCCTGTTAAAGAAAAGTATGGTTTCTTTCTGGTCTTAATTTCTGCAACTGAATCTAGGTAAGCACAGCACATTTCCGTTACACAGATAAGCAACCAAATGATAACACAAGAGGTGAGAGGGGAAGGTCTCCCAGTTTTGATTTGTGTAGTAGTTTTCCAATCCAGCTTGGCAAGACAGTCTTGTAGCTACGGAAGGGGAAAGGGGTATTCAGAAGGGCTAGGTTCATTCTAAATATCTGTGAGTTCCCAATTCTGTGGCCTAATTCACCCCATTAGTATTGCTGTGCTAAAAAAATACATTACTGATTTTGGGGTTCTCGGCTCTCACTGCAAAAAGAGACAGAAACATACATGAATATTTAATGCAAAGCAATACATTTTAGGAGTCTGAGTAGGGCACTCAGAGATTTCCATTTTGGCCTTCTCAGCACTCCCATACATACCCTTTCAGCAAGTCATCCAACCTCCTCTGCATCAACTCACTTGCCTCCAGTCAGACTCACTAACCAGACAGATGTGCCTCAAAGACGCAGTAATTCATATCTATGAAATATTTAGAGAACTTTTAATGAAAGATGTAACACATTATTATCGTTGCAGATGGTGAGTTTTCCTCTTCTGTTTCTCATGCTTTTTGAGCCAATTTTAAATTGATGTTTTTTGATTTCCTGTGTGTGAAAAGATCACAAAGCATCAAGTCATTTCTTTTTTTGTTCTTATTTGCAGCCCTTATCACTCCCCCTAGAATTACAGTACCTGCTTACAATCATGTAGCATTACCTATTGAGAAGCATCTGACTACTGTAAGAATGGACTAAAAATAAAGACGCCACTGCAGCTGTAACAGAGAATGGCACATTTTGAAGTTGTTTACGCTTGTTTTGTGCAATCCGAGATCAGGAATTTAATCCGTTACAGAACATCACCTTGCTAAACACAAATCTTTCCTAGTCAAAAAAGTTACTAACTATGTGAAGCTGTAATCTTGAACAAGCTGATATAAATAGAATTGAAGTGAGCCTAATGAAGATACTGGATCTCATAGAGATGTAGCTGTATTAGAAATAAGGGATGTTAAGAAAGGCATGCTCCACAGTGGAGCCAAATTCAACATATCACTCTGTGCATGACTATGAGATAAGGAAGAGCTTGGGTGATACAAGGAATATTTTGGAGTGAAACAACATCTTATTTCTCCCATTGGACCACTTTAGACCCATTGCCTAAGAGGGCTTTATGCTGGGGCGGGGGGAAGCTTATAAATGAATGCAGATTAAAATGACCTTGTTTAATATTTTCACAAAAAATGCATTTGCAACTAAAAGCTCTCAGCCTCTTTTCAGGGAGTAGCTAATTGATTCATCTGCCTCAGCCTAACCTTCTGAGTCTGGATCTGAGACGGTCATCATCAGTTTCTTGATATCAATGTAAGGAAATGGGCAACATCTGGATATCATTCATCCCATCCTAAGATAGGGGCCTACGATAAATGTATTGCCTCTGGTCATGCCTTTCTCTTGACTGATTATTGGCAGATTTTCAAACAACTGGCTCAGATTTAAACATCGCATTTTTATATATCTAGGGTTACATTAGATTAATATCAACCCTAAACTGCTCTTAATAATCTTTATGTAGGAATAGAGTAAGAGTTCCCCCAAATTAGAAGAAATTAAAGGCAAAAACTGATCTGTTGCATTTAGCCTCCTAGTTTCATAACACTGATTTCACCTGTGGGAAAAAAAAAGCAAAAACAAAACCAAAGAAACATCCACTCTTCACTTTCAGTGTTAAGCACTGGTGTGGTTTGTGCACAGTAACTATTTATTGCTTTCAATCTAATAAATTACAGGTGTGTAAAATCATCCCCCTCTTCACTTGATTCATACACATGTTGAAACAAACTAACACTCTGTATGAAGGGGACTTTGGGATTTTTCAGTTATATTGATTAGATCACATAAAAAAAGTGTGCAATACTCAGTGTAATGCAGGGCATACTCATTTCTAAAATTCATCATATACATTAGAAACCTTTTTTTTTTTTTTGTTCTTGTTATGAATCGTTACGCATGTCTATTATCTACTTTGAAAATCCAAATATGATGCTATTAAGCAAAGCTAACTACTCATAGTTATTAACCTCATTCACAAAAATTTCATTCTTTCCTTGTTTCATTCACAAATATTTTATTAGCTTTAATTTATATGATTCTCCAAGAATATGTAATAAATATTTCTCTTGAATACCTCCCTACATTCAGTTTACTTACTAAATAAGTTTATTAAATGGGTATATATTGTGTGACTGGTCATTTTAATCTCCTTATAATTAGTATTCATCAATTGGATCAAAATAATTGCAATAAAAAAGAAGAAACGTATCAACAAACCATTCAACTATCAGTTCTTAGCTAGATATTGACAATTAAAAAATAAGGTCATCAGCTTTGGAAGAAATGGAGGGCACCTTCCTTATAACTTCAGCATTGTCTGGCACATCGCTAACACAAAATGTGATGATTTGTAATGTTGTTTTAGACTACATTTCATCATTGTCCAAGAGATTCAGATTACAACTTCATCACATTTAGTATCTGTACTAGAGTCTCATGGAAGATACTTCACAGGAGGAATCTGGAAATGATACACCATAGCCATACAGAATTACTTTCGATTGCATGGACCTGCTGAACCCTAGCTGAAAATGGTATACCCACGACTTTTGTGAAGCATCCCTGGGTTTCAAAAATTGCTCAGTCATTTTTGGATGTGGAGGAGTAAAAGATTACCTCTGCTCAGATTTTGAAACATCATCTTTAAACAGAAGTTACTGGTTTTACAGAGGTAACACTGAGAAGTGAATGCTTCTGTCTGGGAAAAAGAAGAGTTTAAAAATTACATTTCTTCTTTGGCATGTACTGGGCATCTGGGTGCTATGAATACATCTAGCTGTGGGAAAGTTTTCAGTTCCCTCTCAAAATCAGCAAAATTAAGCTCAGCACTACAAATGACAATCTTGGTGCTGGGCAAACTTAGACATTGCCATGCTGACCATTACCAAGTTGCTTTGCAGGGTGTGCCCTTACTCTTTCTAAGTATCTTTTTTTTTTTTTTCCCCCCAGATCTGAAATAGAAATAATCAAATTTAGCTACCTCATGCCATGTTGTTAGGTGCTGAGATAAATAGATATTTCACCCTTTCACAATTCCAAAAATAAATTATTTTAATTTCTCGATTTTACATAGAGATTTCCCTCTCCTTTGGCTCTTGATTTGTTGAGAGCATGGCAATTAAGCTTGTATCCCATAGAAATAAGGAGAGAGAGGGATTCAAAACTCTCAGTTCCCAAATCTCACACCTTCCCTGCTAGTGCCCCATGTCCAAACAATATTTGACATGTTCATCCATCCCAGCCAAGTGGATTTTTCCAGGACCTCAAGGAAGGAAATTCCAGATAATATTTACTGAGAAGAATATGTGTAGGAGGGGAGGAGTGGCGAGGGATAGAGTATATTTACTTAAGCTTTAGTCCATTTTCATTTCCAGGATTTTGTCTACACATTTTATTGAGCCTCTGCTCAGAAATCAGACTGCTCTCTTTAAATCTTATGCCCTGCTATGGCTTTGAAGCTGTTTCAAAAGCTGGCAGCTTGGATGTGGCACAGCCATGAAGGCATATTTTAAAGTGTCAGATCTAATACTAAGTTTTTCAGTGTTGGAAAAGAAATGTAATTTGCTCTGAGGGCTGGACTTATTATTGAGAAATATTGTTGTAATCCAAAGTTTTCATTAAATCTCTCTCTTCCCCTCTTTCCTTCTATTGCTCCCTCTCTTTCCCTCTCTCTCTCTCACACATGAACTCATACACACTTATACTCACAGGCACGCTCGTACCTCATTCTTTTTCTCTACCAGTCCCCCTTATACCAGAAGAAGTATTGACCCTTGTGATTTCAGAGGGAAGTGGCAGCTTGATTTAAATACATCATTAAAAAGGAGAAGATAACAATTCTGAAATCTTCTAGATATTATTTCTTTATTTGCTAGCTTTCCAAAAGAAAACATTCCATTTTACTGCTTGAGCATAAGCCAGGTTGTGTTAAAATACTCATCCGATAATCCAAATGCATGAAACTTTTCATTTTGCACAAAACAAAATATTGATTATGTATACTGTGCCACACCTTTATGCTGTCAGAAAAAGAGATGAAATATTATTAGTTTACAATGCTCATTGAAGATGGAGGATGAAAGAGGGAGAAAAAGATTAAGGAAAATTTCCCTGTAGTCAAAATAATTTGGTTTTCAGAACTCTGGTTCCGTGATTTGTCCTTTCACTTCAGCATTTTAGGTCCCTTAGCAGAAAGGATAGAGTTAAAATAGACATGGCAAATTTCCACCACTAGTATTGCAGAATGCACAGCTAAACATTTCCCCAAAGTAGTTACTCCAGCCATTGGCATGGCATTCATTCAGCTCTGTCTTGTAATCATGTACTGTGTCAATGTTAAAGCAATAAGATCTTTAACACATCTGTCTGCTTAGCTCCAGGACCTTGCATTAGGGACCTCCAATGCAATGCTATTGATGAACAGCTGGTGGCAGGAGGATCGTGCTTTTCAAACGAGTCTATAATGATCTGCATTTCAGGTGAGTTTGGATGTCACGTCAACAGCTGTAGAGTGGAGCATACCCACCAGGCAAAGATCACTAACCACATAGTTCTTTGTCCAAATGTGTGGCATAGGAATACATATATGCACATATATACACACATATATATATTTCTCCATTATCGCTTGGTTTGCTAATACCAAGCTAACACACTCCTTTTTAGTTTGTTGTTTGGCACAAAGTTGGCACCTTTGCCTGTTATCTTGGAGAAACGGCAGACAAGTAGAGATGCCATTCTCTTAGGTCTAATATCTTTTTTGAATGTCAGGGTAAAAAGTACTCCCTTTCACTAATTTATGAAAGAACTCGGTGACTACTGAATCCTTAAGAAAGCCAAGAGAAACACCAACCCTGAGCACATGACTATTTCTCCAGCGTTCATGCTTTACTTTCAACAAATGACTATAAGTGCAGCTGTAAGAGTAATAATTGTCTGAGGCAATCACTCATATAAATAAATATGTAAGCAGCTTTCCAAAATGGGGGAGAAGGGTAAATGTTTTGAAGCTCTCTTTTCTCTAAAAGTTAAATTAATTCTACTTAGTATGATTATAATATTTTAACCAGACTGAGCTCCTGTTCCTTTGTTTTATTGTCTTGCTTTTCTTAAAACTAAAAAAAAAAAAGAGCTAGGTGATTTAAGTCTGTCTTAAGGCTTCAAAATTATGAGTACTAGTTTTATTAATTACTGATTTTTATTAATCATACAATTAACACTCATTAATCAATGCATATTTTAAAGCTATGGGAATAGGGTTTTTTTCAAGTGTAAATTTAATTCTTAGAGAAAAGCAGAAGCACTGAAAAGAAAACCCTAAATCAGTTTGTCTGTAGATAATAGTAGTAAGAAAAACATCTTCTTGCTGGAAGCATCTGTCTTGGCAAAGTTTAATAACAAATTCAGTGTCCATGGATGCTGACACTTTACAGTTTGTTAATGAGAGAAGAAATTATAATTTGTCTGTATTTCAAATTGTCATCAGGTATCTTCTTGAACGATCAATGCATTTTAATACTTGTTCCCAGGGAGAAATGCATTTGTCTTCCAAGGATATGAAAATTAGCTAAGAAATCTATGAGATGAGATAAGGTCGTATTGTGGGTTTGATATCTTTTGCTTATTCTTTCTCTCTCTGTCTCTCTCCTTGTGTACATATGTGTTTATATATATACACACACAGATTCATTCTGTATATTTATATATGCATATCTGTATATGCATGCCTTTTATATATATATGCATTCAGATACACACACGGACAGAGCAAATCTGGGTCAGCAATAACTATTATAGTCTGACTATTTCTCAGAATAAAGTTACCACATGATTTCATTTCTTGTTTCTATCTGTGCATGCACATATCTGTGTACATTTGCATGTGCACATGTGTGTATAAACAAGAATCTGGTTAGAGCTGTCTTTGTTCCCTCTTGCTTACGGCTGAATTGGATGGGTCCCAGAGTAAAAAGAGCAGTGATTAATCCAGGGGTCGCCCACGGCCCATGAGATTGTTGAACATCAATAGGATTATCTTGAAAAGCATAAAGACGAGAAAAAAAACATTCTTTCGTTTCCATGCAGACAAGGGCCTGTTCTTTGTTTTTAAATAAACACTCTCTGTTTCGCATTGGTTTTCACCTTGTCCTTCCTATTCTGTCTACATTGTCTGCACTCTGCTTAGGCCATCATGTGCAAATTTGAGCCAATGTTGTGACTAAATGTGCCACATAAATCATGCTCCTGTTTAACTGAAGGCATCCCATCAACATTGTATAGTTTTTAAAAAATAGAGAAACTGAGTTGTACCCAAATCTCCAAGCTCAGTTGCAGATTTATATCTGAAAAACATATGTAAGAGTTAAATAATGCAGCAACAGTAATATTTATTCTAAATTGCACCATTTTGCTTGGGGATTTGGGTTTGCCCATTCAATCTCTTTACCAAGGCAAGTACATTCTGACCTTGACTTTAAAACCACCATTAAGCGATTATTCCTAAGCTTTTGCAAAGATCTCCCTTTTAGAAGGACTAACACAAATATTTAGGGTTTTTGAGGGCTGAAAATATAAACACGGTCATTTTCACATTTTAACAGATAGACTTGAGATAAGAAAGGCTTGGAAATGGCTTCTGTACAAATATAAGTGTTTCCTCTCTTCCCATCCCTGTCCCATTTGAGAATAAGTAGTAACAAAAAATGTTTCTTAACACCCAATGGTGTACTTAACGCTGGCAGAAGTAGGTGTCTCTTGTGGATTTATGGTGAGAAATGTCAATATCAAAGTGTTTGTGACAGCTCTTATCTCTGCTCTGTTGGGCTGCACGTGTATTAAAAGCTGAAAGCTAACTTGCTTTTTCTTATTTTATGTCTGTTTTTGCAGTTCAGACTGTTCAACCATCACAACAAGGTCACACGGACACATGGTGGATGTTATAAGTGGAATCATAAAAGTTTGGCCATTTACCTGAAATGAACCAACACATTAGCATTGACTATTTAAAAAACTCACAGCAAAAATAAAAAACATAAGAGGAGCAGCACTGGTTCAGATCAGGGATTCTTCTTGCTTATATTGCTTCTCTAATGGTGACCATGAAAGATGCCTAGGGAAGAGCAAAAGTAGGGCAAGCTAGCAATAATGTATTGTATAATTAAACTGCATGGAAGGTGCCACTACCCTGAGAAATATCTGTGAATGTGGGTGGTCTATATAAGGGTTAAACTGATCCTGCAAGTTAGACTGTCATTGACTGCCTTAGCAATCACTGCTTCAGTGGTAACACATTCTGGAAAATAAAATCAATGAATCAAAATAAAAATGTCTTTGAAAACATTTCTGACCAATGCCACCAATGGATCAGATCTTCTGCACACCTTAAGAAAGAGCATTATAAACAAGATTCTCATCACGTAACTTCAGAGGTGCTAATTCAAAATCTGCCATCCAAAAGCAGAGTTGTGCTAATAATTCAGGAATCCAAAGCCAAGTTTGCCAGTATGGGTGTGTGTGACTGCTTCTCTATACGTTCATAGATGTCCATAAGCATCAGAAGCAACAGCTTCTGATGAATGTGAACTGAGAAGGGATGTCATCCATGCGGTCCTCTGTTATCACCATGTACTGACTATAGCAATAACAGTCATTTCCACCTCTACAGCCTTTTCATCCAAGGACTTTCACAAGCTTTAATTCATTAACCTGTACAACAGCTCTGTGAAAGTGCCTATGTAATAACAAGTCTGGATCAAGCTCTGTTACCGTCATCGTTCTCACTCTTCCTCTGTCTCTATCCCTTGTGTTGATGCCTAATTTAAAGTGTAGTTGTGCAGCACTTACTCTGACTAAGGAATATTTAGTCATACAGGTATTAATCTTTGGGTAATATCAAGGATATCTGTGTCTGGCAGGCACTGAGCTTCTCTTCTGAAGGGCTAAACTGGCTTCCCTGTGGCAGAAACCTCATCCAGGTCCTCTGCTCTCCTGAACCCCACCAGCCAAGCACAGATAAAACAGCTCCCTTCTGCTTTCACTGTGAAGTACTTATGTTAAGAACTTGTTTACTTTTATACTGTTTCTACATCTGTCTGGGAACACTATGTGATACTACAATATAGAAAATAAAAATAAAGCTACAGAATTTATATCACTGACATTTCTTCAAGAGACTTTTCAATGCAATTCATGGTAAAGTATTACACAAAACAATAGAGCCATATCTATAACATTAAAATAAGGGTGATGTTTTCAACATTGCTCTGTTGTTATGCAACAAATAAAATAGGAGCTGATTTATTACAGTGCACTGAGTGGGGCTTGTATCCCACTCATTAGTACCACTTCATCCCCCGCAGCACATTACATGCATTGACTTCCTAGCTCCCTCCTCTCCATTTTCCCTAATTCAGGGCAAGGATGTGCTCATCCCTGACAGCAGCACAGTTTTATAGATTTTTTGAGGCTGAAAAGGATCATTCTACTATTTAATATCAGAAGCTAGGATTTCATTTAGGCTAGTGCTTGCTAGGCTAGTACTTGCTAGAGATCCTCACCCCCAGAAAACATGTAAACACAGATGAAAAAACAAAGGAAGTTTCTGGAAAGAGCCATTTGTAAAATGTACTGCTGGAATAAAAACTTTATTCAGTTATTTAAATAGATCTACAGTCCTTCCCACTATCTAAACAACTTCCAGGGGCAAAGTTTTATTCCAAGAACAAAAGGAATGGAATCAGAAAACCACTATTATTGTTATAGGCTGTGTACAATTAAAATCCTCTGCTTGGTAAGGATGTACTTATTTCATTGAACAGATTAAGATGGTTTGAGGCAGAAACTGCAATCCTTCAGTTCTGACAACTCAGAAGATTTAGTTAAAAAAAAAAAATACTCCTTTGTATTAGTTGTCGGAGAACTCCTCCCCAGTTGTCTTTGAGCGGGTTTTCTACAAGTAAATTAGCATGCCTGGATGTTTGTGTGTATAAGGGAGAGAACCACTAAACCAGTGTATCGCTTGCAACTTCTGCTCAAACAAGGCTTGTGCCTAGCAAGACATGACTGAATGTCTGACCCTTCTTTCTGGTGGTCCCTTTTTTGTGGATGTCAGTACCGTGGCAAGGAATGACAATTTCTAAGGACGTTGTGCTGTAGTGTCTGAGCAAGTCATTTATATTGTACATAATTTGAGTGGTTCTGGCCATCAAGCAGGTAAAGCTCTGTCCTACTTATGTTCATCTAAGGTAGCTCTCTGTCGATGAGATACATTAAGTTAAATTCTGCAATGCCAGAAAGAAAAAAAAATATATTCACAGTTTTCCCACAAAACACCTTCCCTTAAGACACTTGTTTCCTTTTTTAAGAATAAGGGGACTTGTGGTAGCTCAGATCCACCTACGCAGTTATTTGTGACAAGTGCTGGTTTCTGTTGAGTTACTGTTCTATGGGTATGTAAAAATACATTTATCCTTTGAGCACTGATGGTGTTAGTGCACCTACGTAAGGAAACTTAAAGGATGAATTAGCATTTGCAAGGTATTACGAGATGAAGATCACAAGATAAGTGCTAAATATCATACTATTATTATGAGTCATGACATTGATTATATCACTGAGTCATACTGTATTTCTGATAGGATTAAATGACACATTAGATGTAGATGGTGAAGTACTGTAAAAAAAAAAGATTGCCATAACACCATAACATCGACCTTACACTATTTTCTGTATTTGTGGAGAATCACAAGATAACAGCAACTGGAAAAAAAATTAGATAGGTTGGCACATCTAGATACCTACAGAATATGGTTGCCTTGCCTTCCCCTCCCTTCCCTTCCCTTCCCTTCCCTTCCCTTCCCTTCCCTTCCCTTCCCTTCCCTTCCCTTCCCTTCCCTTCCCTTCCCTTCCCTTCCCTTCCCTTCCCTTCCCTTCCCTTCCCTTCCCTTCCCTTCCCTTCCCTTCCCTTCCCTTCCCTTCCCTTCCCTTCCCTTCCCTTTTCCTTCCCTTTCCCTTTCCTTCCCTTTCCTTTTCCCTCTCCTCTCCTCTCCTCTCCTCTCCTCTCCTCTCCTCTCCTCTCCTCTCCTCTCCTCTCCTCTCCTCTCCTCTCCTCTCCTCTCCTCTCCTCTCCTCTCCTCTCCTCTCCTCTCCTCTCCTTTCCCAGTATGTGTATCAAATAAAGTGTCTCTCACATTTGTCACCCCTTGCACGCACACACACACACCCCTCTCGCACACACACAAATAAATAAACTTGCTTATACCAAAAGTGTTCAAGGAAAAGGCTGTGCTTGCCTGAAGCAGAGGCCAGATGCTTTGACTTCCAGCTTTCTTCCATCAAAGCTGTGCGGTTTCAAAATTAAAATCTACAGCAATAATGAAACATATTAAAATGCATGCAAAGTCTTGAGGGCTTATAATATGCTAAAAACTGGCAATGCATGTTTACATCCATATATCAACTTGGATGTGCTGAAAAGATTTAAAGTGTAAAATATGCAAATATGTGTCATATTGTCACACTTGGTCTCCCTAATGGAACTCCCTTTCATCTCAACTCTCCTTAATTTCATGAATATTGCATGCCCCTCACACCTTTTACTCCTGCTGTTGCTAGGCTGAGAAGATTATGAAAATATGTTAATAGTAACTTTCATCAAATAAAAGTTGCAATATTCTAAATAATAAAAAAAAAAATTTCTCTTAAAATACTAATGGTCGAGTTTTTTTAAGATATTTTATTTTCCACTGGAATCTCAGACAACTACTGGCCAATTAAATTAATAAGGAAATAGTGGGGAAATGATAAAAACCTTTGCATGTAGATTGGTGAATTCAGCAAATATTTGTGTGCATGTGTGCACGCGTGTGTGTGCACAAATGTGCATGTAAAAATGGTAAACATCTTGGGTAGTTCTATCTGGACAAAGAACCTGTGGAGGATTTCAATTTTGCCATACTTTCATTTATGCACCAGACTCTTTCCTTATTTTCTTTGATTTACAAGGCCTGCTAAGCAAGTAAAAGTAATTTTAAAATTTTCCTCACATTCACTACACAGCACAACTCCTCCAAAGTTTTCAGAAGCCAGTACTTCTTTGAGGAACAGAGTTCTTTGGACATTTGGGGCCAAAAAATTGGAGCTAAAATAGAATTTTAAAAAGGAATTTAAAAATAAATCTATATCTTTTTAAACTGTATGCATTATTTCTAGTGGATTGTCAGTTCATTCTTGGCATTTGAGTTAACTTCTTCAGCTTAATTCAAAATTTTGCCTGTGTATTACGCTTTTGTTATTAGAAGTATTAATTAAATGAAACCCTTTTTTTCTTTTTTCAGGTTTAAAGGGAAAGGTTTAAAGAGAGAGAGAAGAGGGGAGGGGAAGGGAGGGGAGGGGAGGGGAGGGGAGGGGAGGAGGGGAGAGGAGAGGAGGGGAGAGGAGAGGAGGGGAGGGGAGAGGAGAGGAGGGGAGGGGAGGGGAGGGGAGGGGAGGGGAGAGGAGAGGAGAGGAGAGGAGAGGAGAGGAGAGGAGAGGAGAGGAGAGGAGAGGAGAGGAGAGGAGAGGAGAGGAGAGGAGAGGAGAGGAGAGGAGAGGAGAGGAGAGGAGAGGAGAGGAGAGGAGAGGAGAGGAGAGGAGAGGAGAGGAGAGGAGAGGAGAGGAGAGGAGAGGAGAGGAGAGGAGAGGAGAGGAGAGGAGAGGAGAGGTCCCAAGAAAACAGGTGACATAGACATCCTACAGGCAGTGACTTAGTACCATTTTAACAAAGTCACAGGATGGCTTAAACAACTGTGTACTGTCTGCGGGTGTAGTGTGGCCTTAGATACATGAGGAGTCATATCTTTGTTGGAGAAGTCACTGTGGGTGGGAAGAGATGAATACAGCTGGCCACAGAGAGAAACTGCTGGGGGGAAAGAGGGAAGGAGGGATGCAGAAGCAAATGTCAACATGGGTTGCTGATGTGACACTTATTAGGCTGTCACGGGCACGTCTGTTGAGGGTGCCCCTTGCAGCAGAAGTGCTGAGGAAAAGGCCCGGATCCCAGCTGGCTTTGGTGATGGTGTATGTCCACCCCCATGGAAGGAGATGGGCTCCTGAGAACATCTCTCCTTGTAAAACCAGAGTGATACACTAGACATCTTCCCCTTTGTAGCATTCATCTGGATACACTTTTGAAATCCAACAATTCATAACAGTGTCAGCTGCAATGGGCTAATATTGTTAAGAGTAAAAGGGCTGTCTGATTACTGTTTCCTTTATTTAAAATCAAGGAAAAAAACCAAGCAGTTTTCTAAGCGTCTGCTGCAGCCTTCCTACAGAGGCAGAGCTCTCACATGAAATGGGCCTTTTTTCAAAGAAGAAATTGCAGCTCCACCTCAGTTCATGTGTCTAGATATTAGGCTGGGGCAAACTCCGACAGAAAAACAGGTAGAGGTTTAATTGTATCAAACACCTTTCAGAAACATCTCCCTACTTCATCACAGCACTACCATGGTTGCTGTCGACAGATGGCATGGTGAAACCTCTCTGTAATAATCATGTAACTTTCTAAAACTGTTCCTTTTATTATCTGTCCTAAGCTCATCTATTTTTAACTGCTGAGATTTATTATAAATGGAATAGCACAGCTTATAAGGTCGGGTAACCCTTGATTACAGCTACTGTAAATCAACCTAGATTCATTTTAATGAGACACATCATTCTTTTTTTTTCCCTTCATTTTAAAGAGTTTCTCAAAGAACAAACTTTTTCATTGATTGGTGTACGATCATTTTTTGGTTTCTTTTTCCCACAGATTTCAATCAATGTATTTTCATTTCTTATTTCCAGAAACTCTTAGAGTTTTAAGTTTGCTCTTTTTTTTAACAGAGCCACTGGAAATCCAAATAGAGCTGTGGCTGTTAAAAATGAAACTTTACATTAAACAACAGAATACATCCTTCTGATAGTTCTGTAATTCTTCTACAGGTTTGGGATATGCAGGTTAGTTTACATGAATAAAGCCATAGGGATTAGATGCTGAAAGCATTTTAAGCACTTCTGTTGCACTTTAAATGGTGTTTACTTTGCATCAATTCATAAAAATCCCACCTAGCAATGGGTTATGTATCTCAGACTGCAGACGTTAGTTGGACTAAAAGTCCTCAAAATGCACGTGCCTAGAGAGAGTATTGCCCAAGGACTGTACATTCAACTCACTATTGGTCTCCAACAAAAGACCAGAGGTTCAGACAGTCACTATGTTTGCTCTTAAGTTCCCTGGAAAAGATCCACCACTCACTTTCCAGCAGGGACCCAGCAGTGACACTGCCTACTGGAATAACACAGATGGACAAGGACTTAACCCCAGGACCCCACATTCAAATGGAGTCTTTCTTTCTGACCGGTAGGACCATGTCTGCTTGCTCAAGCTATCTTTGGTCCTATGTATCTTACAGTTATGGCTAAAAAGCAGGCCTGTGTCAAGTGAAGGGACAAAGAGTAGCCTTTCTCCCTCATTGATCTACCATTTCGCATCCATCCTTTTGAGGGTCAGCACTGCCGGATTGAATCTCCCTGTGTTGCTGTAAACTGCAGTCCATTTCTGATGTTCTAGTTGAATGCAAACTACTGACACAGTAAGCAAAAAGTGCCTGCCTCTTTCTCTCCTCATTAATGCCATCTTCTGTTTATCTGTATGCAGCAAATTTGACATTTGAAAATACGTGTGATTAGATGGCATGTGTATTCCTTTAAGAGACTTTACTTCTTAGCAAGCCTTCTGAAGAGTCTATTTCTTTTAATTTTTCATAAAGTGTAGCTTATGAAAAATTTAAATGAAATCATTTAGTAATGATTGCTCCATAAACACAACATGAACTCCTTTAAAATTCCAATTATATAGGAGCTCACCTTTTTAAGTGGTTCTGAATGAGAATAACTAAGTGCAACCGCAGTCCTTTCAGGTGGATGGGAGGTAAAACCAAGGGCTTGACCATTTTTGGTCATTAGAAATCTATGGGTTTTTTTCCCCGCCCTGCAAGAGCAGGGTGGATAGCCAGATGATCTGGATAAATTCCAAATGGAATAATTACATTCTAGTTGCTTAAAATGCTCCCTTCAGTTTCAGTTACAGACAAAATTCTTTGCTTCCTCCCCTCCGATGACGTGCTTCGCAGCTGCCCACTGTTAAACAGCTGCCACGTTCCACCCTGGGGTTAGTGGCATTTTACTGGTTAAAATAATAATAGAGTAACACTTACACACTTAGAGGAGAATATAGGAGAGAAGCTGACTACTTTATAGACTGCTGATAAACAGATATTAAGGTATGGTATCATAGTCGGTATGAGGGATATGTACAGAGATGTGCATTAAGATGGTTACACCAGAGTCAATAAAGCTCTGTTAATTTACACCCTTTAGAAGACAATTTCAAATTAATGAGTAGATTCAGAAATGCAGGCCTGATCCTGCTCTTTATGAAACATAAACTGGGACCAATTCCATCAAGGTAAACCAGTTTAATAGATGGTAAATATGATCAAAAGCAGACCTTTTGACTTTACTGCCTTCAGGGAGAAGACTCTCCTACTTAACTTTAAGCATGCATTTAACTTTGTTTTTTGTGAAAGGAGAAACTTGCTGGAATAGAGAAGCTAATTTCAACTTTTGTGTGAGAGCCAAACCCATTTTAATAATATTGAACATCTCAAATAAGAAGTGATGTGCTTTTAAACACAAACTCGTGGCAAAATTTCAACATAAATATTTCTGAATTTGAACACAAATGCATGCTTTCTATCGGTCTGGCAGTGTACTCAGTAGCACATCCTTTTCAGGCTTTTTGAGTGCATTCTGTGTTCCTGAGAATAATTGCCTTTTTACTAACTTGTATATAAAGAGAAAATGCTTGTCAGAATTTTTGTACTAAACCAAACAAAAAGGAGATATATAATGCCATCTCAGATTTAGCAAACATACTTGCAAACACATTTTTCTATTATTCAATGAGCTTGAATTTTAACATATATTTCCTGCTGTAGCATAAAGCCTGTTACCTCTTGCTCCTCATGGACCGGGGAGAATAATTCATTTCCTCCCTTTACAATGTCCCTTTACATATTTGTAGACAGATATTTTATGTCTCCCCTCAATCTCCTTTTTGCCAGAATGAACATGACCAGCTCTGTTAACCTTTCCTCAAACTGGCAGCATTATTTTCCAGTCCTTTTTATGATTCTCTTGCTCTTCTCTGAATCCATTCCAATCAGCCTTTTCTTTTTTGAAATATAGTGCACAATATTCCAGCATGACATTGGTTTCCTAGAAAATAGAGAGGAAGGAAGAGAGAGAAAGAGAGGGACATGTCAATATTTGCAAGTTCAAAAGTGAAGTTCATTGCAATTTAACTGCATATGCTCAACGTGTCCAACAAGTTCACAACTTACTGTTTATGAAAATTGAATAGAAGTGATTGAAATCAGCATGGTGGCAAGTGGCAATGATTATCCAAATGGATTCAAAATATGCAGATATATTTTAACTATGCCACTTTTTTTTCACTACCCAATCTACATAATGCTTGTAATAAGGCATGTGAAGTTTTGATCTTACAAAGCCTTACACACGATTGAATAGCCATGTTCATCTTCCTGGGACTATTTCCTCCACCATGTGAGAAAGCCTGTGAATGTTCCCAGACCAATATAACATCCAAGACAATACTGTAGTGAAAATGTTATTTTCATTGTTTCCTCCTGATCACTTGTTGGTGTACTGCTCCATACACAGTATTCCCTGAACTTGTATTTACATAGTGTAGTCAATGCTTTTACGTCTTATTTATCTTTAAAAATTTCTTTTCATTGATTTCATGCCATTCCTCCACATATCAAGACTGTATTATATTTTCTTTGCCGCTGAGATCCTTGGAAGATATTAATTATCTCTAGAGAAAGTTAATGCAGTCTGTTCCCCAAGTTGCCAGCTAAAGCACAGGACCTTAGGGGAGTTGTCTGTGAACTTCACACTGTTTGACAGCTAGCGTCAGACACAGTCAAGTTGGGTCCACAATTCTAGGCACAGATTAGATAATTGTGTGGGCAAATGTCAAACGATAACTCTGTGTGTACATAATTATTCAATCTGCACATGTAACCCTCTTAATGCTTACAAATTAGGCATGCAACTTCATCTACAAGTTAGTTGAATGTGTTTTCACACTCATCTAGCTAAAAAGTCAAGCATCCTGACTACATCCAAACTGTAATAATTATACTATTGCTATGATTCTACCCTCGCTTGTAAGAGTCTAGATTGCACATTTTTATTTAAGAACAATTCTCACAAACTGTATAAAAGTCTTTTAAGTTTGAGTAGAATCAGGTGCTCTGTCTTCAGTTTCTTTCTCTGCATTTTAGATGCATTATGAAAACAGAAAGTGGAATCCTGTTTAAGATGTGATTGAAACCATCACCTGTTAAACTATTTGCTTCTTTCTGTATTGTCTGGCCTAAGCCAGAAGAAAATTAAAATATATATTTATGCTATGTGCTGAGCTTTAAGTTATTAAACCTCCCAAATCAATGTATTCATACTTTTTCTTTGCTTTTTGTAATCCTCTCTGCTGGACCTATGAAAATAGACTAGAACATTTCAGCTTCTGTTTACACTCGTAATCCCCTTCTCATTCTCATTCAGAGCACTCGTAAACATGCTGATGGAAAGCCCATCCAAGTCCACAGAAAGATTTCCATTGATACCAGTGATCCGCTGGATCAGGACATAAGTTCCCCAGACTGCCAGGGATTCATTCTTCTTCTCCTGAAAGATGGAAAAATAGTTTTGTATTTGCTTTTGGGGCAAAAAGGATTCCAGTGCATTTGAGGTCTAATGTTAATTAACATAGTACCAAAGAAGGCAAAATTGCTGACCTGCAGTTTCATTGATATGCTTCCTTCAAATCGCAGAATATAACCGCCCTTTCCAAGTTCATTTGGACCTTCTCGATGACTTCTCAAAAATAGTTGCTAAAGGTTCCCTTACACTTCTTCTGGCAGACACTTTAACAGTGTAGATTAAATTCCATCAGGCCTTGCTGATTTGACAATGTTCAGGTTATCCCAATATTCTTTAACCTGGGCTATCCTAATTCTGCCTTGTGACCTCTTTCTTCCCTTGTTAACTATCACTGTCTTCAGTACCTTGTTACTATCAGCCTTTTCAGCGAAAGCTGAAGCAACACACCCATTAAGCATTTCAGCCTTCTCCTTATCGTCTATTTTCTGCTTCTTCCCCCTCTGCTAAGTAGCAGACTTAACATTTTCTTTTGTCCACCCTTCATTTCTTAGACTCTTCGAAAACTTTTCCTTGATCCGTTTTACATCTTTTGCTAATAGTACCTCATTTTGTGCCTTTGACTTTCTGACTTCTGCTCTTACACGTCCTTACTTTTCTCCTATGAGGGACCCTGTGTCAGAGACTGTGAACCAATTTCCACTGTGCTGTTTCACATTTGAATGGAATGTTAAATATTTAAACAGCAAAGTTTTTCTTGTGGTTGTTAAATCAGTATTAAGTGATAGCCAGAGTAAGTATTCAGGGAATAGAAGGGTCCTCTGACTTAAAGCCCCAGGTAAATTGCATTGGGACCTAAAAGCTTTTCAAAATGAAAATTTTGTACTTAATTGAAGATATTCTTACTTTTCTTTTTCTCTTTCCTTTTCTCTACAGACAGCTTTATTGCCAGCTTTTCTGCTCTTTAATAAATAAATAAATAAATAAAGTAATTTTGGTTTATTTTTCTATTAATGTGGTTGTAAACAACATACAAATAGATAAATTTATATTTTTTCATTCTCACTATTTTTAATTGGATTTTTACAGCTTCTGTTGAGATACTGAAAACTTCAAAAATTGATAAGAAATATAATTTGGAGAGGCTTTGGCTGCCAAAAAAAGTTCTGATTTGCACTTCAGGGAGAGAGATAAAAAGTTGTGTGCTTTTTTAGGGCTAGACTGTCATATTTAAAATCCCAATATTTTTCTGCAGAACATTATTTAAATAGAAAGATCATTTTCTACTTTAAGAAAGAAAACAAAAATCAGAAACAAACAGTTCCCCAGAGTTCTACAAGGAAATAAGTAATTTTCTCTTCAAAGACTTAGTTTGCAGGCCTTTGAAAATCAAGAGCAGTGAGTGCCACAGCCTTTTCCTTTTACACAACAAGCTATATTACCCTTTGGTTGGTAATGACTTAACCCGAGCCAGTAATATCAGCTTTTGCTTGCTATATTTCCACACCTCCACAATCAAGCATAGAGGTATAGATGCTTGGGAGTAGGGGATCATTTCGACCTGTTATAGCAATCAGCTTCAACTTATTTGCACCAGTCCTTTGTGGTCTGACATCTCTCTACTAGTGAAAGTCAATTTATGTTTTCTGATGGTTACTGAGATAGCAGGAGCAAAAGGCACTCATCCATTTAGCAATATACACTGCTGACCATCACATCTCTCCTCTCAAAACCCTAACTGACAGAGATGGACGTTGTAGTGGAAACCTTTGAGTACGAGGATCTATGGCTGCACATCCAGGAATGTAAGCTTCTTTTGGGTTGCATGGGTGCTGAGATAACATAAAGCAAATTGTTTCCTTCCATTACTCTAGATCTGGAAGTTTTTAGAGAAGTTTCTGATGCAAGACCAACAGATGAAGCATGTGGTTGACACTGCCTCAACTAAAGGGACCCTTGTTACATCTGGATTGGTGTGCACTTTCCACCACATTTGTAATGATATTTAAATGCCTAAGACTATAAATAGCTAACTAACAATGTCTAAAAGTGTCCGAGCAGGTTAAGTATCTAATTTCTCTTAAAACAAGTTCATCGAAAAATCTCTTGAAGTTTCTAACAGATTTTTTTAACAATATGATACCAATTATGTTTACATTATCATGCATAGTAAAAGGGGATAATTTACCTCTTGGGAAGTCTGAGTAAAGAATGTAGCATCCTGAAAGGTATTTACAACAGAGCAAAGTGGATAACGGTTTTATTCACACATTTACAAGTCATAAATTCACTGCCTTTTCTCAAATAACTTCCAATTTTTAAGTTAACAACTACCCACACAACTATCCTATATCTTCGGTATCAAATGGTCTTTGTTATGTCCAACTCTGGATAGAAATCTATCTGTCTTGACTTCATAAGCTAAGTTGTTTTTGCTTAAATGTTCAAAGCAGGGCTGGGTTTCAGGTTGAAGGGAAGAAGAAAACGTCTTTCAAGGAAAGAGTGATAATATTCCAGGTGCCACAGCTGTGTTTTACATTGTGTTCTCTTTTCTTAGCCCTCAGTTTTCCTCCTCTAGATCTATTTTTACTTTGTTTTTCTTTATCTCCAAGCCAGTAAAAGAATTGATGAGACTAAGAGTTTCCCCTCAGCAATGGCTACAGTTCTGCTGTGCTTGTCAAATTTTGTATGACCACTGATTGTTGCCAAAGGGGCTTTAGGTTTTTTTTTCTGTACAATTTATTGGTGATCCGACTGTGTCAAATGAAAGCTCATATTCTACTTCACGGAGTTAAAGCAGCATATTTTGAACAAAACATCCACAAGATTTTGTTTTTCTACATTAAAGATGAGCAAGAGATGGAGGAGCAAAATAGATGACCTGGATGTCATTAACCAAAAAAAAAAAAAAAAAAAAAAATCACTACTGCCAGGAAAAATAATTACTCTGTTTAACCTTATGTTTGTTCCTTACAGCTGCTCTTCCTGATTCCTTCAGGTGGAAGTAAAATGAGACAGATCCATAATGTAAATATACTATTATGTAATACAAAATCTGTATGGAGTTCATGTATTAAACTGGCAATAAATCTATGGAAGATTTTGGGCCTGGCACTTCAGATCATTCTTTAAAAGAAAGAGCATGGAGGTGGAACTCAGAACATTTGAGTATGGTTATAAGTATTGTCTGCTCTATTTAGGTTTTATCCCTTCTGTATCCTATAAAATGCAATAATTGTACTGGTATCTTCTGTAAGGTGATTTGAGATAATGGTGATTTAGAAGACCAAGAAAAGTAGGAAATATGTAACAAATATATATGTGTGATGAACTTCAGGCTCAGTAGGAGAAAACTTTCCTTCAATATTAATGCATGTTTATTCTTAAAAGTATTTAAGAAATTCTGACTGCCAGAATCAATTGCTCTTTCTATACAACTATGTATTTAATTTACCTATTTTAATATAAATGTCATTTATTCTCCAGAATTTAGCTGTATTTTTGCTATTAAACTTGCTCACTGACTGGACCGACAGACTGCAGGACCCTCAGTGATCTGTAGGAGGTCACTGCTTAATATTGTTTTTCAGGATGTAACAAACACTGGATCAGACCCCCTTTGCGACCTCTGGCTTCTGTAATAAATGGACAGAAATGACTAAAGATTAATATCACTTTAAATGAACACCAAGAAAGATCTTGGTTACGCCTCCTGCATGTTGGCACGGTTTTAGCAAGGGATGGACTTACGGTCTGGTTGCTGAAGTCAAGGTATCTCCATGTTGCTGTTTGCTTTGCTTTGTGGGTGGGTGGGTGGGTGCGGGTGAGAAGCCTGAATGTGTTCACCCCTTACGCTTTTGTATGCAAAGTGGAGACACAGCCTCCTCCAGTCTTTCGGGAGGAGACAGTTGGGGCAGTTGTCTTTAGAAGAAAGAATGACTTACTACTCTTTTCCGATCAATTACAAAATCCTTTACAGAGCCTGCATCTTACTATTATTGTACACATTTTTAGATGTGTAAATATATGCACCCTCCCCCAAAAGAAACAAAAGAGAAATAACAAGGCAGACAATTTCTTTAGAAAAGGTGTGATTTAAAAAAAAAAAAAAGCGAGAGAAAGCAGAGGAGCTTGTTTGCAGAAACATGTAGATCTATTTTTTGCAGTTAAAGCTCACTCATTGTTTTCTTTTTCCTAGATTCACTTTGAATTTCAGTTTTGAGTGAGTGTGAATAAGAAATAGTCAGATCAAAACTGCTATCTGGCAGATTGCTTGTGTTGAAGTCTTAAGTCAGCCCAGGTTTGGAAACTGTAGTGAACCTTGGTGCTTGTCACAAAGAGTGGACTCAGAAGAGCTTTTATAGAAATGTCTCCCAGCTCTTTAATACCCTTACATTTTTATTTCTTGCGGTTTCTACTGTGGTTTACCAACTACTGTGAATGCTTTCATGTTATACTCCCTCTCTCCACTGAAACTTTCCCTTACTTATGATATTAGTAGTCTGGTGCCTACTGGAGTTATTTTCCCTTTTCATATGCCCTTTGTCCTGCTTAGTTTTATTATCTGCTCCCCCACCCCTCTCCATATTAAACCACATAAACCACATGCCCATGTCTGTGTTTTTGTTTATTTAGAGTATTGGTTCTTGCACTGATACTCTTATCACAAGGGACACTTGAAAACCTCAGTTGTCCCAAAATTGTGGATACTGCAGTTTTGGCATCTTTCTAAAGAATAAAAAAGCTTATTTTTGCAGGTTACCAAGTTTTCATTAAAAAACATATATCCTCATATTTTTTTTCTCCTTTCCCCTGTATTGCTAAGGTGGCCTTAGACTAAGTAAGATAATATCCTGTTTTCTTTTTAAAGGTGAGCTGAAAAACTAAGGTGGAACCTGAGTTTGATTTATGTGTTGAGTGTGTCCCACCAACCAGTCTGGGGGGGAATTCATCATGCAGAAAAGATATAGATAGCCTTTTCTGAACTGAGGTTTACTCTTTGTTGAACTCCTGCAGCTCCTGGTATGCTGACACCAACTCAGAATACATCAGAGTCGCATTGCAGATACTCCAGTATCAACCTCCCAAACCAGTAGACAATGTTGTATTGGATCAGTTTTACTTTATAGCTAGTGTCACCATCTGTACCTAAAGAAGTTGCATATCAACTTTTGAGCTCAGGATTGTCTATGTCACACAGGACTTGCAAAGATAGCAAAGGACTTATTTTGGTGAGTAGATTTGCTTAGGAAAGGCAAGTTGTGTTTTGTATGTATGAGCGTGTATGTGTATAAGATGATATATCTAGCTTTCTTGATGCCTATTTCTATCGTCTTTTCAAGCATGCAATTGGAGGAATCTTAATGCAGTCCAACACAAAGCAGCTAAAATAGGGTCATAGAGAAGGGAGTAAATGCCAGCATTTCCTAATTTTGCAGTGCTTAACTTTGCAAGCTCAATGATCTTCTAATTTGCTTTTGTATGAAATTTACTGAAGTAAAAATAATACAAAGCAAACAAAAAACCAACCTTGCTTCCCAAATTAAATTACACTGTACCGCATTGACACCTGTGTCATTCTGACAAGTTTAGTCATTAAAACTACAGACAGCCTTCATAGGGACTAATACAGTAACTAGTCATGAAACAGGGGATTATTTTCATCCCTGAAAGAAATCAAACTCACAGTTTCCTCATTTCTTCCTCAAAAAGGATGAATGCACAGCTATTGGTCAGTTCTGGAAGGGAATCACCCCTGCTTAAAACAGGTTCTCTATTGCCCCCATCCCTATGGTTTCAGCTTGTCCGCTTTTATATTTGTCCACTAGTTTCATTTTCCTCTTCCTCACCACTGTTTGTGGCAGTTTTGTCCAGAAAATTGCCATAATCTTCATCAGGATTTTACTTCTCTTCTCTTCTGGTAACTGTGCCCCTCTGCTTTACCTGCTTATTTTCCTCCCTCTAATCTCATCACCAGCTTCAGAGTTGGAATTCTTACTCCTCTATCCAAATGTGGGTAGGAGGGAGAAGAATGGAATCACTTCCGGGTCCCTATGCATGAGATTCCTGTTTTCACCCCTGGGTCCAGATGATGTTAGTTTGTTTGCGTGCTCTCAGTTTGCAAACCAACACCTTAATAATTTTCTCTTATCTCTCCCATTTCTCACTGCTCTGTATTTCACTATATCTCATTGCCCTTGAGTTCGTCCGAGCCCTGCAGAAGCACAGATACTAGCCTTTTTTCTGACTGATCTGACCTTATGAAAAGCATTTTCAGGCAGTCAAGAAGAAGGGCTGGAGCAGGAGGCAGCTCAAATGTGGTCCACCAATTTATAAAGCTAATACATGCAAACATGGAGGTCCCGTGCTGGGAAGGAAACATGCCCAATTCACAGGGAATTACCAGAGAATGTAGCTGATAAGCTGACAAGTATCACCAAAATATTTTTCTTTATTTGTCTGTTGGCTTGCTTTTTGCACAAGGAAATTATTTTATAAGTTTTGGAAAAGAACTAAGCCTGAAGCAGATGAACAGAAGAACAAATGGAGATTGAAAGTAAAACTTTGAAGAAAAATGAAAACCCTGAGCATATGCATGGTTAGCAGCTTTTCCTACAATACATACAGTAAATACCACCCAGTGCAACTTATCTGAATTAGCGACTTAGTACATTTTTTTTAACAAGACTGAACATCTTAAACATCTGTATGAGCTGACATTTTTAACGTCCTTGTACTTTTCTGCACAAACAGTGGATAAAAAATGAACTGAAACCTTCAATCCCTCATGCCTTTTTTTCCCCCTGTACCTTAAAAATATCCACTTGATATTTAAATAAAATAAAATTAGATAAATAAGTTCAGTTGTAATGACAATATGATGTAGATTGTTTGTGCCGAATTCAAGCTTAGTAGGAAATTATTTTCCCCTTGCTGGAAGAATTATACACTAATTAACCCTCTGGAAATAAGTGTTTAAAATGGAACGTACGTTAGAAATTTAAAGAAACATTTTTACATAGCTTATCTTAGTTTATTTTTTTAATGTGTAAAAATGTTTGAGGATTACTTCATTTTTCTTTCTCTCTTCATCCCTCCTCCCTCCTCCTGCCCCATGTAGGCCAAATTCTGCCAGGCAGATTAACACAGACTCAATAGGCCAAATTCCAGTGTGATTTAAATAGGAGGTAAATTGGCAATATAAACAAGCGTAATTTACATACTGAGTGTTAAGAGCTAGTTGAAAGAATTGCATGAAGGAAGTCACTCGCAGTGCATATCAGGGTTTTATTAGTCCAGCAGATCCTGGAAACTATGCCATATAGCACTGAATGCCATCTAATGGTTTTGTATATATTAATATTAATAAGGTCATAGCTTATAAAGTAATCCAATAAGAGTAGAAAGGGAAAAGTAAACTCCAGAGTTTGTTTTTCTTAATTTTCTCATCTTCAGATTGTAGAGAAATGTGTCTGTTTTCCTATTTATGTGGGTCTAGTCCTATCCGATATTTTTCTTAATGAGTATGTTTGTTAAATATGTAGATGACATCAGAACAGGAGGGACAGCAAATGTTTTACAGCACATGATTACAGTTCAAAGTTAACTTGAATTTGAGATAATAGCTCAAAAAAGGAACTCTCCTCAATAGAAGCAAATACAATTTTTAATATATAAAGCCAACGATTGTGAAAATACAGGATGGAAATCTCTCGCTCGGCTAGCAGAACAACAGAAAAAAAAAAAAAAGTCATGACTTTTTCATGGATCATTAGATGAATATAGCTGGTGATATGACATTGCCATAATAGAGGTAAACATTATGCTGAGATGCATAATTGAAGGTCATCACTACAAAACCTGCTCTGCTTTGGGCCTCAGCAAGAACATTGTCCAGTTTACATGCTGCCTTTCAGGATAAAGAGGGGAGAATTAGCAAGAACAGAGGGAAGGCCAGCAATCAGAGGTCTAAAAACCATCACCTAGGAGAAAAGATTGAATGGATGTTGCTCAGCCTAAAGGCATAGTGAGGGAGGACATGATCACAGTCTTCAAAGAAAGTAATAACCTTTATTTTTCATTGTCCTGATATACTGAAAAAGACAGAAAGGTTTTAAAATCCAACAGGGAAAATTTACTTTACATATTAGGAAAAGCTCTTGACAGTGAGGCTAGAGAAGCAATAGGAAAGGTTGTCTGTGGAAGCTGTGCAGTGTCTACCTTTGACAGCCCTCGAGATGAGATTAGAGAAATATCTGTAAGGAGCGACAGTGACAGCCAGCCAGGCGTGGGAACAGAAGGTGGACTTCCATCCTCGGGAGGCCCGAGAGGCCTCCTCCTGCCAGGGAGAAATGTCTCAAATTCCAGGAGATTCTGTGATGTTACGGGCAATGACAAGAAGTCATCTGTGCTACCGCACGTTTGAATAGCTAAATGGAAGTGCGATGTTGCCTGTGACAAGTTATTTGCTTACCATTATTGTTCATGGTCCAGAGAGGGTTGAAGAGTGTGTCCTTAAGCAGCCGTGATGAATACTTTTATTATCTCTAATCCATATTTTATAGTGACTTATCTCATTCTACAGTGCTACATGCAGGAGAGATGAGACAGATAAGAATATTATAGCCCATATTCATCACGCTTTTTTTCATGTGCTTGGAGAATAACGTCATATTGTAGTCAATGGAAAATAATAGTCTCCATCAGAAATTAACTCGGACTTTAGGGGCATTGAATCATTGGAAAGAGGTGCTTATCTCTTCCTACTGACTAGAGAGGGAACCTGAGATGGAGAGGATCCTGATTCAAGTTCTTGAGTAGTTATCTATAATGTATATATCTATAAAATACACAAGCACCTGAAGGATGCCCTCTTCATAGATCAGTGGAGCGAGCTCTTCATGGATGTGCTGAGCCCCTTCCACTTCATCCTGGTCAGCACTGTATGGATGCAAGGTGTGATCTACTGGTATTTGCCAAGTACTACCACCTCCCCTTCCTGCAGGACGTCCAGACAGACTGCACGAGGACGGGGCTGGGAGGCTACTGGGGCAAAAAGGGTGGGGTGAGTGTTCGTCTCTCCATCTTCGGCCACATGGTCTGCTTCCTGAACTGCCTCCTGCCAGCGCACCTGGAGAAGGTGGAGCAGCGCAAGGAGGACTTTGCCACCATACTGCATATGCAGCAGTTCAAGGGGCGTGTGGCCAGCGGCATCCTGGACCATGACCTTGTGTTCTGGTTTGGGGACCTCAACTTCCGCATCGAGAGCCTAGACATCCACTTTGTGAAGTACGTCATCGACAGCAACAGCCTGAGCCAGCTCTGGGAGAAGGACCAGCTGAACATTGCCAAGAGCACCTGGCTTGTCCTCAGCGGCTTTCAGGAGGGACCCCTGAACTTCCCACCCACCTTCAAGTTCGATGTGGGCACCAACAAGTATGACAGCAGTGCCAAGAAGCGAAAACCTGCCTGGACTGACTGCATCCTCTGGAAGATCAAATCTCCCAGTGTTGGGCTTGGTGCGGGCAGGCGCCGGCCCAGCCGGGGCATCCTGTCAGTGAGCCAGCTCTATATATTTATTTTTTTTAATAAAATAAAATTAAAAAAAAAACCAAAGAAAACAAAAAACAGGGAACTACAAGCCTGTCAGCCTGACCTCAGTGCCGGGGAAGATTATGGAGCAGTTCATCTTGAGGGGCACTCACAAGGCATGTGCGGGACAACCAGGGGATCAGGCCCAGCCAGCACGGGTTCATGAGAGGCAGGTCCTGCTTGACTAACCTAATCTCCTTCCATGACCAGGTGACCCGCCTAGTGGATAAGGGAAAGGCTGTGGATGTGGTCTACCTGGACTTCAGCAAGGCCTTTGACACTGTCTCCCACAGCATTCTCCTCGAGAAGCTGGCGGCTCACGGCTTAGACAGGTGTACTCTGCGCTGGGTCAAAAACTGGCTGGACGGCCAGGCCCAGAGAGTTGTGGTGAATGGAGTTACATCCAGTTGGCGGCCGGTCACGAGTGGTGTTCCCCAGGGCTCAGTTTTGGGGCCGGTCTTGTTCAATATCTTTATCGATGATCTGGATGAGGGGATTGAGTGCACCCTCAGTAAGTTTGCAGACGACACCAAGTTGGGCGGGAGTGTTGATCTGCTCGAGGGTAGGAAGGCTCTGCAGAGGGACCTGGACAGGCCGCATCAATGGGCCGAGGCCAACTGTATGAGGTTCAACAAGGCCAAGTGCCGGGTCCTGTGCTTCAGCCACAACAACCCCATGCAGCGCTACAGGCTTGGGGAAGAGTGGCTGGAAAGCTGCCTGTCGGAAAAGGACCTGGGGGTGCTGGTCGACAGCCGGCTGAACATGAGCCGGCAGTGTGCCCAGGTGGCCAAGAAGGCCAATGACATCCTGGCTTGTATGAGAAACAGTGTGGCCAGCAGGAGTAGGGAAGTGATCGTCCCCTGTACTCGGCCCTGGTGAGGCCGCACCTCCAATACTGTGTTCAGTTTTGGGCCCCTCACTACAAGAGGGTGCCTTTCAGGATAAAGAGGGGGGAATTAGCAAGAACATGGGTGGTCCCATCCCAGCTCATGGATGGGAATCAGGGAGTCTCGGTTGGTGCAATATTGCTGCCGGTGCACCGTGGTGGTAGCGATTGGCACCTGTTTGTCTTCGACCTTCAGCAACCCCACAACAGTGGGGTCCTCCGAGAGACCAGGCAAGGTGGTTTAATTTCTTCTGTCTCCAAGGCAGCTATACCAAAAGCCCACCGGTACCCTTTCGGGTCCTTGAAATATCCTCTCCTGAGGTAGTCTATGCCAAGGATGCACGGAGCCTCTGGGCCAGTCACAATGGGGTGCTTCTGCCACTCATTCACAGTTAGACTTACTTCGGCTTCCAATACAGTTAGCTGTTGGGATCCCCCCGTCACCCCAGAAATACAGATGGGTTCTGCCCCTTTATAGCTTGATGGCATTAGGGCACACTGTGCACCGGTGTCCACTAGAGCCTTATACTCCTGTGGGTCTGATGTGCCAGGCCACCGAATCCACACAGTCCAGTAAACCCGGTTGTCCCTTTCCTCCCCCTGGCTGGAGTCAGAGCTCCTCTAGTCCTGGTCATAGTATCCGTTACTCACTTCTTGTAAATATGAATCAGAAGTCTCTTCACTAAGATCAGAAGTAAAATCAACCCTTCTGCTTTGTCTGGGGAACTGCCCACTGGAAACTGGAGCAGCAGTTTTCCTGGAAGAACCTCTTTCTGTGATTGTTTTTCCTTGCAACTCACGTACCCGTGCCCCTAGGGCTGAGGTAGTTTTTCCATCCCACTTCCTCCTGTCCTCTCCGTGGTCACGTAGGTAAAACCATAGGGTGCCCCATGGTGTGTACCCTTTATATTCTCTCTCTTGAGCAAAAGAACGCTGACTCCTAATAACTGAGATACTGGTCCATACAGGTGAGGAGTAGGACCTATCCTCTCTGAGTTGCTGGACCTCCCGGGACAGTTTCTCCACAGCCGAGACGAGGGAGGAAGAGAGACTTTCTTTGTATTGCCTGAGTTGACCAGCCAATTCATCCACTGTTTGTTCCTCTCCATCTTTCCAGGTCATCACTGCCAATGAGTTGGCATATGATGATGGTGCGCTCCTTATAAACTTCCGCCACATGGGTCGTGTGCACTTGACTTCGTCTGGATCTTTGGATAGCTGTTCATTTTTCAGGTCATCATAAATCACCTCCAGCACAGCTAATTCTCTCAGAAACTGGATACCCTTCTCCATGGTGGTCCACTTGCCTGGGCAACATATGCATCTTCCTTAAAGGGATACCTTTCCTTCACGCTTGACAAGAGTCACCTCCAAAGGCTGAGGACTCGTGTCCCTTTTCCAATCGCTTTGTCAATGCCCCCTTCCCTAGAAAGGGATCCCAGCTGCTTGGCTTCTTTACCCTCCAATTCCAGGCTACTGGCCCCATTATCCCAGCATCGGAGCAGCCAGGTGACACTATGCTTGCCTGGACGACGCTGAAGTCTTTTCATATATCTTGCAGCTCACTCAGGGATAGAGATTGGGTGGTTACTGCCTCTTTCATGAATTCTTCCTCTTCTTCCTCCCCGAGCAGTTGCTGGCCCCCCTCCTCCTGTTCTCGTGATGGCCCTTCTCCAGGGTAGTCTGCCTCTTCCACTTCTTCCTCCGGCTCCCTTCTAGAAGAAGTTTCTTCCTCCCTTACTAAATGAACCAACTTCTGCTTCCAAGATTCTTGTGTGCAGGGGCGACTGATACCGGCACAGGCTGGTTCTTTGGTTCATCCACAGGGCTTGTCACCGGGGTCTGAGTGGCTGCAGGGCCTGTCGCCGGGGTCGGAGTGGGCGTGGGGCCTGTTACCCGGGTCTGAGTGGCCGCAGGGCCTGTTGCCGGCGTCTGAGTAGCTGCATTGCATATTGCTGGGGTCGGAGTGGCCGCAGGGCCTGTCGCCGGGGTCTGAGTGGCCGCAGGGCCTGTTGCCGGCATCTGAGTAGCTGCAGTGCATGTTGCTGGGGTCTGAGTGGCTTCAGGGCCTGTCGCTAGGGTCGGAGTGGCCACAGGGCCTGTTGCCCGGGTCTGAGTGGCCGCAGTGCGTGTCGTTTTACTGTCAGAGCCAGAGACCTTCCCTTCCCTTTGAGGGTACTGAATGGTGTTGAACAGGGCTCGGTAGGCATGGGCCAGGCCCCAGCTCATTGCAATGATCTGCGTCTCTCTGGAGTTGCCAGGGTGACAGCATACTTTGTCCAAATATTCTACTAACTTTTCAGGATTCTGCACTTGCTCAGGGGTGAAGTTCCAAAACACTGGGGGTGCCCATTGGCCCATCTTGTCCCACACACCCTGCCACTCGTAACTATTCGGCTTTGGGGCAGATCTCTGGATGATATTCTTAAATTGCTTACCAACTTTAGACAAAACCAAAACAATATTCCAAAGAAGTACCAACAGAAGTATCTTAACTACCCAAGGATGTTCAAAATACTGAAAAGTTACTGTAATGAAGGAGGAAACATCGTAGAAGAAGGTAGCGACATGCCATTCTGTATTTCCTCCATAAAAAAACTCTCAGAAAAGTTAATGCAATTGCTAGTTGTCTCCACGAAATGGTCTCCGTGGTACAGTAACAGCTTCATTGCGAAACTTACATACCACACTATGGTCAAGGTCAATGTTCTAAAAACAAACCTCACAAGCGAAACATCACTAACCGCTGCAGACCACAGCAAACTGCAAAACCCAACACCAATCTTTAACATGTACAGCAAAAAAAGGAGCATGATGCAGATTAGACCAATCAATATCGAGAACAGAGAAACCGACATTGTGACCCACAACTACTAACAGATATAAGTTCCTTAACACACTCCAGGTAATCTGTTATTATCTCAAACTCTTTGTGCCCCACGTTGGGCGCCAAAAAGGACCGTCGTGGTTTAACCTGTCGGCAACCGAGCACCACACAGCCGCTCGCTCACTCCCCCCACCCGGTGGGATGGGGGAGAGAATTGGAAGAGCACAAGTGAGAAAAACTTGTGGGTTGAGATAAAAAACAGTTTAATAATTGAAATAAAATTATGATATTAATATTAATATTAATATTAATATTAATAATAATATAATACACAAAGCAAGTGATGCACAGTGTAATTGCTCACCACCCGCTGACTGATGCCCAGCCAGTCCCCGAGCAGCGGCCCCCCCGGCCAGCTTTCCCCAGTTTATGTACTGAGCATGACGTCCCATGGTATGGAATGTCCCTTTGGCCAGTTTGGCTGTGCCCCCTCCCAGCTTCTTGTGCACCTCCAGCCTTCTCAGTCAGTAGAGCATGGGAAATTAAAAAGTCCTTGGCTAGTGTAAGCATTACCTAGCAACAACTAAAACATCGGTGCGTTATCAACTTTGTTCTCATCCTAAATCCAAACCACAGCATTGTACCAGCTACTAGGAAGGAAATTAACTCTATCCCTGCCCAAACCAGGACAGGTCTGTAGAACAAGTCTTCTCAGGAGCGGCTGAGGGAACTGGGGTTGTTTAGCCTGGAGAAAAGGAGGCTGAGGGGAGATCTTATCACGCTCTACAAGTACCTGAAAGGAGGTTGTAGCGAGGTGGGGGTCGGTCTCTTCTCCCAAGTAACAAGCGATAGGATGAGAGGAATGGCCTCAAGTTGCGCCAGGGGAGGTTTAGATTGGACATGAGGGAAAATTTCTTTACTGAAAGAGTGGTGAAACATTGGAACAGGCTGCCCAGGGAAGTGGTTGAGTCACCATCCCTGGAGGTATTTAAAAGACGTGTACATGAGGCACTTAGGGACATGGCTGAGTGGACGTGGTGGTGTTGGGTTGACGGTTGGACTCGATGGTCTTAGAGATCTTCTCCAACCTTAATGATTCTATGATTCTATGATTCTATCTGAATTTAGGAAGGATGGATCTGCTGTACTCCAACACACACAGAAAGTCAGTTGTAGCTCGGACAGGGACCCATCACGCTGCTGATTTAATCAAAATAAGTATTTTGTTTAACAGAACTTCTTGATTTGTTTTAAGACAGACAGACTTTAGCTAAGCCAGTCAGTTTACTATTGTTCCAAAGAGATTTTAAATAGATCTAGGAAGAGTTTTCTTTATCTGTATTTCTTGCTACTTCTGTCAGCACTAAGGCATGGAGCCCATCTGGCCCTGGGAAGATTTTTTTTTTTCCCCATGATGCTCATTATTCTGAAGACAATTGTCCAAAAGGGGAGCAAGAGATGGTTGCTATTTTTCTTTGATTTTTCATTGGCTAGAATGTCTGTCTCCTATTGCAAATTGACTTAAATTCCTTCCATCTGCTGCTGGGAACCTCATCTAAATGTAAATTAAAATAAATACATTTCTTGTAAAAAAAAAAAAAAAAAAGAAAGAAAGAAAAAGAAGAGGGGGAGAAAAAACCCCAAACTTTAAACACTCAGAACCTTAGCATATTTTGTAATGTCCTAATTATTTTTGTGTCTTCTCTCTCTTGCTTCCAAAACTATTTCTAATGATATCATTTGGGTTTCTTGGAGACATAAAGAAGGACTCCTGGCTGCAGTTATTTTATGAATAATCAGGATGGGATATTTCAGGAACCTCCAAATTCTTTCCAGACTTACAGACAAATGGGGATGAGGCTGTTCGCCAACTTTAAACAGTGGCAGTAGATGGAAAGAAGCCAAGCAGAAGAC
Source organism: Aptenodytes patagonicus (assembly GCF_965638725.1). Classification (NCBI taxonomy): domain Eukaryota; kingdom Metazoa; phylum Chordata; class Aves; order Sphenisciformes; family Spheniscidae; genus Aptenodytes; species Aptenodytes patagonicus. The sequence goes on along the minus strand of NC_134982.1, from coordinate 7,882,553 downwards.
TTGGAGTGTTGTTGACTAGAATAAGAAAGAAGAAATATTTAGAAGCAGCTGTTATATTTTTATTACAATTTTTTTTTTCTTTTTTAATGACTTTTTAAAATATTAGCATGAATACAAAATCTCAGTCCGGGAACAAATCATGCTTAGGCAATGTGTTTATTCTGTTCCTGCAGTTGCTAGGGAGGCTCAATATATTGTAGACTTCAGCTTTTTTGTATATAAAATACCTTTTGTATTATAAAAGTTTACTTCTCTTCCTTTCCCCCTTTCCCTTTTCTGAAACATATACCCGATGGGGTAAGGATGCCTGAGATTCTGGATCCTATTTTGAACTTTGCAATTCTAGGAATTCCTGGCTAATTTTATTCTGTGAAATATGTGTTCCTTTTAATTTATTCTAAATTACCTTTCAGCATGGAAGGAAAAGGTAATTCAGAGAATTGGTTATAGCTTGTGCAGTCTTTCAGTGTGAGGTTATCAGTTCAGATCCAGTCCAGACAGCAAGCTCAAATGCAGCTCACTACTGATAAGTGTTTGGCACCCTTTCGGAAAGAAGCCCCCCGTCTTGGGTTCCTGGTGGAAGAGTGTTCTCATCACGCTGCCACAGGTTTGGCACAGGCTGGCAACCCCACTGCCAATTTCCACAGGGACCTCAAGGAGAGAAGTAGACACTGAGTGAGTTTTTCTTTCCCAAGCATGGCTGATATTTTTATATCGGATTGGAGGCCTAACAGCAAGAGCTCATTCTATCACATCTCCCTATGATCTACTGCAACATAAATGATAAATGAAAAGGTTGCTGGAATTTAAAGACAAAAGAAAGCAGCTGGTTTCTCAACCCCTGCATTGCACAGGTCAAGTCATTGCACCCTACATGCGCTATTTTGCCTATGTGTACTGAGCACAGTAACACATACGTTCTTTAGCTTGCCTTTCAGAGTAGTTTCTCTTGATATAAGGAGAATCAGAGATAAAAACTCATTTCTGTTTGTAGTTTGTTCCAATAGCTAACAATTTTGACTGTCAAAAAAATTGTCTTTCGTTTTTCAGGTGTTTTTTCTTTCTGTGCCTCAGTTTTGAGCCATGTGTTATTTTATACATTCCTGTTTAATTACATTTGGTCACCAGTAAATGAAAGTCTTTATTTCTAGTATCTTTAAGAAATCTAAATTAAACCACCAAATAAATTTAAAATTTAACTTTTGCCTTCTTATTAATTCTACAAAGGACTGGAAAACAAAATGCTAAAAGAGCTTGTTCTTTCAGCTTGACTAATAAAGGCCACTCAGGTTCTCTAATTTTAATTTTTAAATGACTGTTTGAACCATCTTCATTTCAGACAGTGAACTCCAAATGGGCATACACATATCTGGGTGCTTACCTCAGCTGGAAATGAGCATGTTATTAAATTTACAAAACCAATTTTAAATAATAGCAGCATAAACTGTAAGGGCTTAAAAGTGGCCTAATAACATATCAAAATAACCCCAGCCAAACAAACAACCAACCAAATAAACAACCCAAAAATCAAAATTAACGAAACAACCAACCCCTTCACAAACTATAGAAAACTAGAGCTCAGCTCAGTTACTCATTTATATGTGCATACTTTTGTGTGAGATGTCCTGGAGCAGTAGCAGGGCATCCACATAGTTTTGTCAGAAATGGTCAAGAACCTGTAGGAAACCTGTGCCTTTCTGTAGTGCCAGCTGGAAGCCAGGCAGGATGCTCAAGGGCATCCCTGGTGCTACCAGGTGTCTGTGTGCAGGGACCAACTCCAAATAGTGAGTGCAAAGAAAACCCCCATTTTATTGTCGTATCTGAAGTGTGGCTGTGTTTCTGGCTGCCACATTTCTTGCTCTGTGTTTGCTCAGATTCTGCAGCCCAGTAAATACAGTAATGCCAATGCTAATAAGTAGCCATGGGGTTTATAGTAACAACATGCTGATAACAGGTTAAGGCTTGAATTAACTGAACAGCGTAAAGCCTCAGGACCTGTCAGACTTTGCCTGGACTTGTCTTGGCTGGTCTTGAGCTTGTTTTAGCTTGTTCATTAGTTGTAGCAGTAAATTACCACAATGACTGTTCTAACCGGTTATTAGCTTTACCTTAACCTTGTGCAATTGCATAGTTTAGCACCTAAAGAATTTGCGCCACATATGACAACGGTCTAACAAACTAAGCGATAGCTTTGTAAGCAAAGCTGTGGGCAAGTGAGAAGAGGAAGAATGATCAAATAGATTATCTGAAAACATGTAAAACTAGCCCCAAAATACCCAGGACTAAGGAGGAAGAAACACTCACTGGTTTTAGACCACATAAATTGCATGAGGTGCAATGGCTGCAGGTTCCCTACTGGCTGCATAAGTCGTTCCCTTTCTACCCCACTCGCAAGAAGCCTCTCCTAAATTAGCATGTCCCAGAGAAACTGCAGTTTGTTCTCCATTTAGATGATTTAACCTGCTCCCAACAGCAGCCTGGACAAGAGCAAGTAGGCAGTCTGCCACTCTGCTTCTGCCTTTTAGCAGAACAGAGGAAAGAATAACACTCAATAAAGCATGGGCAAAAAAATGCAACAGCTATGTCACTCCTCAGATGGGTGTCTCCTGTGGAAGAATAATTATGAGGCCTTATGTTATTTATTATCTCCATTAATGATTATGAAGTAAGCATAAAATATAAATATAACATTGCTAATCATAAAATGCAGGAGAAAAAAATAAAAGCACAATAAATAAGGATACGGTTGGCGTCTCATTCAACTTAGTGTAGGTTGTCAGTAAATAAAAAGACTCAGTTCAATGAAGCCCAATGGAGACTATGAAATCTAGGAAGAAGTAGCAGAGTCTGTACCCACTCAGTGAGGATCCACATCTAGGAAAACCCAAGTCCGAAGAGAATATGGAGTCTGTGGTGGACGTTTAACTGGATAGGAGTTTCTAGGTTAATGCTGATTTTCTTTCTTCCATTCTTTTCTTTTTTTTTTCCTTCCAAAAACTTTATGGAAAAACTGGAGAGGATCCAGGGGAAAAAAAAAAAAAATCAGAAACTGCAGAAAATTACAGTGAGGTTTTCAAACTTTGATAGGTTACTTCATTACAGGCAAGGATCTTCATACAAAGAAGAAAATAACAAGATAAGAGATCTTTAGCAGGGAAAGGTATACCAAGAGATGCATTAGTCATACCCAAAATTTGAAGTTCAGTTCAAGAGTGGTAAAATGAATATATGGCCTGTGAGATGCAGAAAATAAAACTAAGCCTAGGATTAATGTAAACTGATTTTATGTAACTTTGTGATAGAAGTAGCTAGTTTAAGTTAGCTCTCTAGGCTCCTGCAATAGTCATGGAAGAGTCAGGTAGCTCCACTGGGTGAATTATCAAATGAGACTGGACATGTATCATAGAATGGAAACAACTGTCCCCTGCATATACTCCCATCAACAGGGAGGAGGGGGAGCCAAGTGGCCAGTTTAGGTTAAACAATTTAGATGGCTAATAGGCATATGAAAGAAAACCTATTCTGAAAAGATACACTTTTTCATCTTTAGCTCAGGGAATGTGTGTCTAACTGACTTTTAAAGCTTTTAAAGGAACTTTTGAAGTGTATACTTCTCTTCAGGTTTTGGCTTAATGAAGCAGCACTGGTATAGAAGTCCTCATTCTCTTAAGTATGGACAGCTTACTGAAGAGAGAAACAGCTTCTTATGGACAGCAGCAGCATACCTGGTTCCTAAAATTGCACAGAGATTTTATAACCTCCAGGAAAATTGTATGCTCAATCAAAGCATGATGGGCAGATAAACAGTCACAGAAGAATAGATCTATATGTATAATCTTTATTTATCATTCCAAATACTGTTAAGTTATGAGGATAAAATGCATGTAACTTTAATTTTGTCGTTCTGTTATCACAGAGAAAGGAGAAGACTTTGATTCCTAAAAAAAATCCCAGACCAAAAGTTGTTCTTCAAGTCAGTCAGAATCCTTTACTCAGTTACCAGGTAGGTAGGGGAGATTGACAGCCAGGCTGAGCCACAGTAAATGTAAAAAAAAACCATTTAAATGTAAGAACTTAATAATGTGAATGGTGGTGTTCCTAAATAAATGAAACATTAGAGAAACTTGGAGCAAAGGTGGGCAAGGATAAAAACATTATGACATAACTTTTTTTCTTTTTTTTTTTTTTTTTAAGTAAGGACAAAGCACCCAAGATCATATTTAGATTGCTTATTTTAGTCCACTGATTTACAAACTGCAGTGTATAGAAGACAAATTTCTTTTAATCCACCGACTGTGAAATGCAAAAATCATAAACTGAACAAAGAAGAAGGACCTCTGTTCTCTGTATAGCCTAATATTTAGGACAGTCTTCTAGAAAACAAGGAACATGAACTGGGAGTTCAGATTAGTCTTCCATGCTCTGAAAGAGAATTTTATTTACAAGAGAACTGCAAAAAAAGCAGTACTTAATATAACCAGGATGTGCTGAGATATGTGTTACTAGTTCTATATGTGAATGTAGCACTGAGGATTACTCAGTCTGAGGTAGATTGATGCTTTATCCTAAGAGGGACTAAGTGCTGCCAGGAGCAGGTGGAACAGAGAGCAAGTGTTCCTAATCACTTTCTTAGAAGAGACATCCTAAATTTCAGCCAAATTCCAATTTAGGCAGAATATACTCAGTGTCACTCTTGTTTTCAGCCTAGAAACTGAAATTTTCCATGAAATGGTGTCTACAGTTCTCTGTGGGCAGAGAAGGGAAAGGGGTGGTATAGCATTTTGGACTTGAGTAATTTCTTGTTAGTTTTCCTTTAGACAAATAGGAGAAGTTGAGTCTCTAGGGACCACGGCCTGGTACATTTCCCAGAACTCACTTGGCCTTGTAAAAGTAATTTCAATAAATAAATGAATGGTAAGTAAAATCTCTTGCAGGGCAGCATTTTCACACTGAAACAGGGGCAACTGTGATGGGTGAGCAGTCAAACTTTGCAGTATTTAGCAACTCTAGACAGGTTTTCATTGCTGGGTAAATTGCAACTATATGAGGGCTCCAAGTCTTGGATGAGACCCATATTCTAGCAATAATAAGAAATTTTTCTTTTAATATACAAAATATATTCCTAATCTCTATGTTAAATTCATATATAGATATTACTTTCTAAAAGTTTTTGTCTCCCTTTTTTATTTTTACAGCCATTTTATTTTTACATTGGTCACTTCCTTTAAGAAATACTTGTTCCAAATTTCCACTGGTGAGGGCCTTTTGAAGCTTCTTATTCTTAGAAAGGAATATATTCAAGATACCCATATTCATAGGTAAGAACCAAATATGATAGTAGTAGCTAAAAGCAGATTCATGAATCCTGTGGGAGTTAAGTTGTCCATGGCAGTATTTGGAGTTATAACATTTATCTGGAAATGATTTCCAGAGATGGAAAAAAAAAATGGGAACCATTTCTTTACAGGTTTGGGTGTTCCACCTCTGGTTTTCAGCTTTAAAAACCTAGGATATGGGAGCCTTTTTATGCTGTGTTGATAAAAGACTCTTAGGTTCAGAAATCTTGGTGGAAGAGGAATCTTCTGACCTCCAGCCTCCTGACTATGGCCCTTCTTTGCACAAAGTGAGGGTCTTTCATTGTGCTCAGAAATGCAGCGAGGCAGGCGTGAAAACAGAGAACAGGACCCAATTCACGTGATGGCTAACGTGGAGGTCGTTCTAGGTGATGGTGAAACTGTTCCCTCCTCTCAGTCAGGATGGCTCTATGCACTTTCTGATTTGGTCAAACAACGGTTTCAGCAAAAAGTGTAAGAGGCTACAAATTACCTCATTAAAATCTTAGTGCTTTAGTTTTTTTCTTTCCATTACAACCCAAAATGCCCCATGAAAATTTTCAGAACGCTAATTTTCTGCCCATTCTGAGAATAATCGTATTAGAAGTTCTAACCTGAACTGTCATCACCTGGTAGTAATTCTGTTGTTGACTTCAGCTAGGGGAGGATTTGTGTCTTCCTTCAGTAACACAGTCCACTAGAAATGAGAAACCCAGTACCATCTTGTCCTTGCATTATCCTTGTTTGGAAGTAAAAGGAGGTGTTTTCTTCCTCCTTCTCATATCCATCACATTTCCCATTTGGCTTATCACTTTCTGTGAAAAGCTTGGGAAATCGTTGCTTATTAGTAGATAACAGAGGTATATATTTTTTTTTTCCCAGGAACTGAGATAAATTCACCAGGAGGAAGGCAACTGAAAGACAGTCTGGCTGGTGAAATCAAGCACAGTGTTTCCTAGCTATATCTCATCTCCTCACCAGAAGAAAAGAAAGGCCTGAAGTCTTTTGCCGCTTCCTGGATCTTCTGGGAAGCAAACTCTTGTGTGCAAGCCACTGAGGTCCGGGACACGCTCATGGAGAGCCTGGTACAGGTGAGATGCAGCTTTTGTCTCCCTTCATACAGAGCTGTCCTAATTATTGAAAGCACTTTTGTGCATATATAGCTTACAAGGCTCCTTTGCTTTGTTCCCACCCTTGAGCATAAAAACTGCCACCCTGAAACATTGATATTTCCAAAGGAGTAGGGTTAAAACTGGAGCAGAGGCTGTCTGGAATACAATTAAGACCTCAGAGCTGCGATGGTAACCTGATCTGACAACATCAGGAAAAGTCAGCACTGGCTTTGGAACAAGTAACTACCCACACTCTCCCTCCTGCTTCTCCCTGAAAGCCAGCAGCAGCTGGGAGAATGCCGCATGAGAGCAATTCGATATAATGACAAAGGTGTGCAAAGTCTTATAAATCTGAGGACAACTTTCAGTCATGACCATCCCTCCAAAGCAAGGGGAAGCATCAGAAATTTTATTCTTTCTGGAGGAAAGAATAATAACAACAACAACAACAACAGCAATAATAATATAACAATAAAAAATATTCTGACTTTCCAAATGTAGCTATGTTTGTGCTTTCTTTTTTTTTTTAATAAGAAAACCACGCTCCCCTGATGATAGACCTGCTGAATATTTCTTTCCTTTAGCAAAATCTTGATGAACTGACATTTCAGGTTCATGCAAACAAATTCCCTATAGGATGAATTTATGATTTGTATCATTATTAATACTGCACTTGGACGTGGAATTGCTACTTCAGAAGATTTCACCTCATTTTGGTGAGCATGTGTTTATCTGCAAATCAACTGCAACTCCCCTAACTTTCTTCCCCTTTTTTGTAAGACGAAACAGTTAGAAAAATTAAAATAAAATCTATTAACTGCTTGTTACTGCGGGGGGAAATAGCATTGCATCCAAGCTCACATCTGCAACCATTGATTCTGAAGTAGTGACTGACAGCACCCAACTGACTAAGTAGGTTATAACAAGCTAGCTCCAGGCTGGAACAGCCAGTGGAGTGCAGAGGAGAAACACTGGCCTCTAAATTTGTCTTAAGCCAAAAGAAAGGCAAGAGAAAAGGAAAGAAAAAAATAAAGATGGAAGAAAGAACCCTCTGCCAACAGTCACTGTCCCTGTTCTCTTGTTCAGCCACAGCAGCTTGTAATTGCCAGTTTTCTTTAATTCATAGTTATATCTTGAGGAGATAAGAAAGAAAATTCTTTGTAACAGATAGCAATAAAAGTATTATTCATCTAATCGTTCCCAAACACATGTATTTATATTGGAAAACTATGCCTTCATGTATCCACAGCATAACACATACCCAGACAGGCAGAAGGAGCCACAGCAGCGTACAGGGACATAATCCAAATGAACACCACTCCACTGCACAAAGACACATGTGCACACAATAGCATACAATATGCAGCTGAATGTACTCTGCCCAGCTGGACATAGAACTGGAGCACGTTCAAATGCAAATAACATATTTTCTATGAGAACTTTGCCCTTCTGAGACTTTGTTTCTTCCTTTTGGGTCACTCCTTTCCCCAGCTCTCTGCAACAGCCATGAAATGATTTTTCTCCCACCCAAAACCGACATGCTTTGCACTTTTACTGTCATACAGACAAATTATATTGCTCCTTCATGTCTAAGCACTAAGTGTAAATGCAAATATATAATATCACAACATGAGGCAACAGCACACTTCAGGACACTTAAAATGTCATTTCAAAACCAAAGTCCTGATGACTCCTAGGCAATGATTTCTATTATTGCACTGCTGCATTGTGGTGATTATAATTTCAGGCAGGTCAGGCTGCAGAAGACCCACACAAGCAGAAAATCTGTTCATACAGCATCATTCCCCAAAATGCTGGCAAGTCTCAGTGAGCTGAAAATGTTCTTCAGTTTGTCCCAGTGCAGAACGGGAACTTGTCTGAAATCTAGAAAATGTTCAAGGGTAGCAAATGATATTTCCCTCTTTCTTTTACTTAAAAATGAAGATCCTTGATAGACCAGTTAATTCTACTTCAATGGACTTAGGTTCCCAGCTGGAGATCTATTGTATTCAATAAAGCCCTGGCTGAGGTGAGGCTTTGCTTACAATTTGCATGATTCACAGATTTTAAAAGCAGAGGGGGTAACGAGATCATTAAAACTGACTTCCTGAATACTGTAAGTCCTTATTTCCAATGGAATAACTCCACATCAAATCCACTAAAAGATCTTCCTGTCCTTATGTAAACATTCCCCATCTCTTTCAAGACTCACTCAAAACTTAGCTACTTCAAGAGACGCTTAATCTTCCAAAGAGGCATCCAAGCTTGTATTAAAGGCATCAAGACAAAAAAGAATCCACTTTTTCCCTTAGCAGTTTGTTCCAGTGGTTAATCACTTGCACTGTTAAAAAATATTGTGCTTTATTTCTAATTTGTCTGGCTTCAGCTTCAGACATCGTCTCTTGTTATGCCTTGCTCTGCTAGATTAAAGAGCTTTTTAGTAGTTAGTGTTTTCTCCCTGTGAAGGTACTTAGACACTCTAATCAAATCACCTTTCAATCTTCTTCTTGATAAGGTAAATAGGTAGAGCTCTTTAAGTGTCTCACTATAAGACATTTTCCATGGCTCTTAAATCATTTTTGTAGTTCTTTTCTGCATCTTCCCTGATTTTTCATCATTGTTTTTGAAAGGTGAGGATTAAGAGTTTTTTAAAAAAAGAAAACCTACAATCTGTTTTATCTTTTTCCTATATAAATGTTAAACCAGTCCCTATTCCTACTCATCTGTTTAGACAGTCAGGGATTGCATTAGCTTTTTCTCATTATAGCCACAGCTTGGAGGATTTGCATTGGCTTGTTTGCCCATTATAGCCCCTATAAGCAGAGCTACTACTTCCCACCGTACAGTAGAGTCCTCTGTTTCTTAGGTCTGCCCTTCATTTGTTTGACTTACATTTATTTCTTTGCATTACACCAGAAAGAAGGCAAATATTTTCATGGACACTTAGCAATCCTGTTGGAGGAATGGTGTTTGAGTGACACTCTCCTCAGTAAAAAAACACTCCTCAGTTAAAAATCAAAGCTTTAACTAAAAAAAAAAAAAAGGTTGGTGTATGTCGTGGTTTAACTACGTAAACCAGTGTAAAACCACTGCATTAAGTGAATGAGAATGTGTGAAATATCATAATAATAATAATGAAGAGTACAAGAATGGTGACCAAATTCAAGTGGTTTGTTTATATTTAATTTTTTCCTTGCTGTTTGGTGACATGTAGGGTAGGACTTATTTACCCACATTTAGGCAATTTTGCATCTTGTAAGCATCTTGTCTATAGTAGTCATCATACCACCCTCTAAATTAATGGTGAGACACAAACCTCTACCTGGAAAAGTCATCCTACCACCTTAAACGCCAATTTAGGATGGGATGAATGACCCTCTAAAGATGCTTACCCTTTTCTATTTGCAAGAAAATTGTTTTACATGATTACTTTACATTAATCACCTAATTTTTAGATGGCTAAAGTTAGGTGAGGTGAATCCCGTCCTTATTGCCTTGTGGTTTAATGTTTCTGTGAACTGTTAAAAGTACTATTTATCAGTACAGAGACGGTTGCTATGTAGTAATGGGTGACATGAAGCATGAAATGTGTTTAAAGTGTTCTGACAATTGAAAGGAGCAATATTACTCTGTGAATTCAGAAGTAGTTTGTGTTTTTAAGGCTTAAAAAGGCAGTTGTATTTAATTCCAGAACTGGAAACTCTTTTGTTACATTACTGAAGGTTCAGTTACCTGAAACACTGTAACATCAGTGCTCATCATACCTGTAGAGAAGTGCAAGGCATTCACTATAGGCCCGTCTGGCAAATTAAGGAATATTAATGGATGGTCTGATGGTTAACTTACAGATGAGACAACGAATATTCTAGTAGTTAACTAGAAGGTAAGTTTACAATGTAGGGAAAGAAAAGGTGTACAAAAGAAATAAGATAGTTCGAAGCTACTAAGCAAACTATTATGTAAACTGATGTATAAATCGAGTCATAAGAAATGTTTTAGGGGAAAAGAGAGGCTGCTTCCAATTACTACGTTCACTGGTATGTCATGGCTTGGCTAAGAGGAAATTTGTGCAGATGATTGGCGCTATGAAAAGTGAAAACTTTCGGTCCTAGGTGAGTTGAAGAGAAACAGCTGAAATGTTATGAACAGCTTGCAGAGCACTTTTTCAAATGCTTGAAGGAAGTCAATATTTCACTTCCAAAAAATTGTGATTGGCTCTGAGATTAATTTAGGCCTTTTGTATTTTTATTAGCTTCAAATCCATACCTTTGATTAGTTGTCAGTCACAACTTGCTTTGCTTTCTTGACCTCTAAACTCTTTCTATGGTGTACCACAACTAGACATGTAAATTTTCTGGAAGTTCTGATCATATGAAGAAATAAATGAACAAAACTCTTACATCCTTTTTCTTGAAAAAATTAAGATGGACAAATTGGAACTATTAGCAACAGTCAGTTGTTCATTGAAACTAGGGTGTAGTTATTCCTTCAAGAAATGGATGTACATTGTTCATAATTCAGTAACTTCATAGAAAGGGTAAGCAGGATACTTATTGAATGAGTAAATGTAAAATCATTTACCTTTGAATAACAACAAATGTACCTAATATTAGAGATGGAGTTGTTCTGCACACAGGGGTAGTGTACATTACACCTTATTTTAGACATTGAAAAGGGTTAGGTGTCTAAGCTAAGATAATTTTCTAGACTATGAGCACCAAATAAGGGGAATTTTTCCCATCTTTTCATACTTTTATAACCAATACAGTAATATGATACAGATTTAGTATGTTTTTACTTGCCACCCCTCCCAAAGTCAGGAAAACTAATATGATATTTGTGTGTGTAACCCATATGTATCACTATATATCTATAGTAGAGTCATATCAAGAGTTTCCATGGTAGGGAATGTTGTAATATACAGGAGTTGTAATAGAAAATATTGCCAGTTTTGTAATAGAGCTGAAGTGCAACTTCAGTATTACCATTACGGATGCTGTCCTAAAAAAATCTTTTCTATTCTGAATGAAAATATTTTACATAACCTTTTTCATTGTTACTGTTTTCATTTTAGACTATGAAACATGTTGGAAAAATAAATGAGGCTTTCATGTTTTCATTCTTCTCCTTTTTTTGTTTTTGATTTGTTTTGTTTTGTTTTTCTTTTTAATATCGTTTCCCCTGCATCCTGTCCCTGAACAAAAACTCACTTATGAAAGTTTATCTTACTCTTCCACAGCTTTTTGAGACACATACAGTCTTTACAGGCAGCAAGGACAAAATACAAATAAGCAAACAAAAAAGAGATACGTAGTTGAAAATACGTTATGTTGACTAAAATCTAAATTATTTTATTAGCAAGCAAGTCATATAACCTACCAATCTCTGTAGTGTCTGTTTCAGAGCACTGTTCATCTAACCAGTGGATTGCTTCACCACACATTTTATTTTTGTTGAACTTCAGCTTTCCATATCTTGCAGGATTCAGCCTCATTCCATTTTTGGTGCATGCATCTTTCATGTATTTGTGGATGTTTATTATAAGTAAGCAGCAGGGCTTTAGGAGAACGAATCTTGTCAGATGAACTTGATTGCTTGTTTATGACAGAATTACAAAATTAGTGGCTGAAGGGAATGCATTTGGCATAATATATTTGGATTTTAGTAAATCATTTGACACAGTGTCTCAAAAAATTAGTTCAAATTGGCTGAGATATGAACTCATCTTCATGTACTGAAAACTAACCGAACGCCCATAAAGCAGGAGTAATAGTAAGTGGCACTGAATGGAGATGTCTGGGAGTCAGAAGGCCAGCCAATATTGAACTTCTTCATGAAATGTGCATGATGCTGTGATGGAAGGTTGTACAAAGACAAAGAAAAAACACATGGTCTAAGATGAGTGAAAAGGTTTGGGAGAGAATAACTACTCACTTACAAGGATTTGTAATTGATTTCCCTCTTTATTTTTATGAAAATATTTGGAATATATATTATTGCTGAAGGAGACAGAATATAATCACTATTATAAACTCTCTTTTTTCTCTCTTTTTCTAAATATACCCAGCATTACACACTTTATATTTTACGCTATGCATTATCTATTTAATATTACTGTGACAGGACCTCACGTCAACTAAGAATTTGCTGTGGATCTTCCTAAATCTTTGCTTAAGTTTTTAATCCTCAAAGAAAATAAAAAAAACTTTAACTGTGAAAAAGTTAGAGTTAATTAGAATAAAGACTGGCTCTATGGTTTTCCCAAGGATCAAAGTAAGGCCAGCCAACCTGTAAATATCTAGGTCATCCTTTTGGCCTTTTTTAAAGATGGATTCAATATTTACCTTTTTCCAGTCATTGAGAACTTCACCTGACCCCTACAGCCTTTCACAGATGATACAGAGGTTCCTGCAAGGATATCAACCAACTCTCTCAGCAGCCTTGGATGTAGCACATCTGGTCCCATGTTGCTGTGTGGGTCAAGATCCCTCTCTCCCAAGTTACTGCAGCACTTAAATTCATTTGTGTTATAGCCCTAAATGTTTGCCTGGGCGAATGGGGAAGGCAGATAATCTGACTTACTATGATACAGTATAACACTGTATGGGCCAAAATTAGTACTTCAGAATTTACAAAATTATACAGATGTAACATTATCATTATTTCATATTACTATATCCTATTACTGTATCATATATATGTGTAATGACCTTAAGCCAATCTAGAATTTTGCAGTGTGTGAGAAGTGATTTGCAAATGCTTTGGCTTAGCAATATTTCTCTTGTCTTTACGCCCCATCTTGCTGCTCTTTCTCTCTCTCCTTCATATTAGATTGTAAGCTCTTTGCAAGAGGGCCTGTTCATTTGCATTTGCTCTATAATGTGCATGTCATGCTTGAGAGATACTGACTGTTCTGGTATACATGAGTGCTAGCTACAAGCACTGTCTCCGTTAGATGTACCTGAATTGAACTGTCAAATGGTAAATAATGTCTGTGGCAAGTACGCTAACTGTGAGTGGCAAAGAAGCCCTGGAGATTGATGAATAATAAATAACAGCTCCCCTTTCTTTGTTAGCGGTATGTCCTTGTTCACCTGTGCTCATGCTGGGCAGATGGTAAGCGCTGAGGGTGAATTCCACAATGCTGGCATGTGGGTGGAGGGGATGTCTTCACATGGGGAGACTTAATGTTAGCTTAGTCTTTATGTCAGTGCAGGGTACACCTTCAAAAGGATTGAGGTTCAGTCTTCTTTTTCCCTTTGCCGTGTTTTCGCACTGATAGAGAAAAAAATGGGGACTGATCAGAGCATGGGGTCATTTTACTACAGATTCTGCACTGCTAATTCCAGACATCACCAAAATGTGATTAAAAAAAGAATAGGAGTTATTATTAATATTGGTAAAACGCAAACTATTCTCTCTTTCACTTCTTTCCATATATTACATTACCTCTTTCATGAAGTTGCTGCTGAGATTCTTAACAGGTATGTTTTGAGTTTCTTATCTGTACATGTGTTTATGTTTATCAATAATCAATAGGGAAGACACCCTATCCAAAAAGTCCACTACCAATGAGTATTCAGGGGGTTATTAGTCTATTTAAGTTTGATTAAATTGTCAGTAGTAAACTGAACAGTAACTTGTTGAACAAAATAAGGAAGGCTATTGCTCTGGATGAAATTCTGACATCCAGATGGACATCATTGGTTTTGTATCTACACAAATGTTATGCATGACCATATAAAATTTACATAATCACCAAAGTTTTCCACCTATCCAAGTGTAGTCTTTTAACTACTACAGCCAATGTCTGATTTTCTGAGTCTGTGGGTCACTCACTCTCATCTACTTTATTTACTTGTTCTTTCACTAGCAATGAACCATGATGCTGTAATGGAATTAATGAAAAAGAAATTGAATGTTGTGATTGAAAAATGGTCTCCAGCTTTGAAAATAAACATGTCTGCTTTGCTTGAATACTTATATTTGATATCTGTTGGAGGCCATTATCCAGTCACAACATACAATTCCAATGACATTATGGGGTAAATTCTCGTCTTCATTTCCAGCAACTTACGAACATTTGTGCTTAAGTTGTTTGAAACAAAGACAGGCATGTGAAAAGCAAGAGCCAATGAAGCAAAAAGAGTTGGAATTTTGTCCACAACTCTAGAATAAGTTTTACTGCAATGTAGATGATACCTTATAACAATTTAGGCTTTGACACTCAATAGTGATCATGGTGGAAACCTGCTATAACCCAAAATATCAGCTCCTCTCCTTTTGCAGATCTACAAGTCCTTAATTTTATGGCATATCCAGTTGTAAGAAACATGTTTCTATGGACCTGAGAGGTCTACAGCTCTGTAGACTTGCAGGTAATATCATACCCCTGAAGTCTGATTAGTCCTTGACACTGGTGGCAGCTTTATAAAAAAGGGCTGCAGTCTAGCCCCAAATGCAGTGTAAAGTCTCTGTGATTCTTCCATTTTAAGGCAGCTAATACAAGCTTCTTAGAGTATCTTAGTTCAGGAGGACTGGGGTACTTGATAGAGATGTGGTAACTGCAGTCTGGATGTCTTGAAGAAGAGCAGGAAAGACAGGCTGATTTCCCACATAAAAGGTAAATATACCAGCTCCTTAAGATTGTATAAAGGAATTTTCTGATTATTCAGTTAAATCAAAATTGTGGTCATGGTTCCATAGTACATAAAGTACAATTACACAATTTTATGAATAGCCTTAGTGAGCTTCACCGAGGTTCATATGTAGGACAATGTCTGATTTATGAATCTTGATGGGGACTAACATCAAATAAATGCAGTTGGTCAGCACAGACAAGACAGACACTCCCTGCCACATAAAGTAGACAAAGTCCTGGTCAACATGTGATCATTCATTGGAAAAACAAAGGCACTGTTATGCTGAAAATATTGCTTACAGGCAAAGAGGAAAAACACATTATATATAAGTAAAACCAAGAATTTATTGTTACTACAATTGAAATCTTTGAAGTCTAACCATTATTAGTCCAGACCTAATTGTACAAAAAAAGAAAGAATGATGCAGTTAAAATTGTTATACACACTCATGAGTCTCCACTTTTTACATATTTCCAAACATGTTTTTACACCTTGCTCTTTCTTTATTGGTCTGCACCTCCGTGTTACACCTGAATGTACTATATATGTTCTCTTTTATGAATGTTACATATTATTTCTTTTTTCTCTTTGTTACCCCTAAAACTAGTTTTGCCCAGCTCCAGGTCTGTTTGTTATTAACTGACCATGGAAGAATTGCTAAAAGCCGTGGGGTCTCCAGTGGCAATGTGTGCCGAATCCATGCCTGTACTTCTCTGCAGCACATCCCATGTACCCACTTCTCAAGTTCTCTGCTGTGATACCAGGTTGGTATTTCTCTACACTATGTCATTGTGTTAGTCATAAATACCTCATTCTACATAGAATAACTGCTTATTACTGCTATCTATAAATAACTGTGGTTGTACCATACAAAGATAAACAAAAGCAAAGCAAATCAGCCACAAACACCCGGTCAATAGAAAAAAATGCATTTACAGCTAAACCAAGTAAAACAGAGCTGCAGGCAGGTCAAGAAAAGATCAGACAGTGCAGGCCTTGCTAACCCCAGACTTCAGGCCTTGCAAACTCAGGACAAACAGTGTGGCCTGCTATCAGCAATGTCAATACAATATTACAGGGCTACAACTGTTAGAGCACCAAGACTGGATTTAATGCTGCTTCGAAGGTAGGCATGTAATTTCAAGTAGTTGTGTAGACTTACTCAGCAGTTAATGGAGAGGACTAGGGATGTACGGTAGGGAGTTCATCCAGTTCTGAGGTAATGCCTTAGTAACTAGGAAGCTGAGATAGACCAGGCTGTGGAGCTGTCTGCCTCTATTGACCATAGCAGGAACTTATATTCCTAGCTTAGATTGCCTCCATTTGTTTCTCGTTTTGGCAGACTAATTCTATTCTGAATAAGGCTTCCCTTCTTGAGATGTGTTTTGTGATGGTATTTTGTTATAGGTACTATATCTGACAAATAAATAATGGAAGCAATGTCAGTATCTAATGGAATCAGAAAGCTTTTAATAAGTTGATTTGTTTCCATTACATTTTCCACCCTTTGTTTCCTTTTTTATATTTTGTTTGGTTTATTTGTATAAATGATAAGGTCTTCTGGGAAAAAGTCTTTATTTGTTTCCATGGAACTGTATTATTGGATCCTGTTTCTGGTTTAGAACCCTAAATGTTACCATAATAAGGACAATTATTTTTATCATATCATCAAGCTTTCTAAAATTGCTCCATTTTAAAATTCATAACAAAAATGTTGGCTGAAATGGCTCCATACCCAGTGCTATTGTATCCTAGTGTTTCAGACACTTCTACAGTGACTTTCAGAACACAGAATGAAACTACAATTCATATTCTGAGATTTCTACCAGGGGTATACTGGTGACTATCAATTTTGATCGCATGTCCTACAAAGATTCATTTACAAAAAAAATTCAGAGTCACTTTTAGCAAATGTTGTAGAATCTCTAAAGAGAACAAGGGAATCAGATCTCTGTTTTATATCTCAGCTGGATACGTAGTTTGTTATCATCATTCTGTTTTATCCCAGATGTTATCTTTTCCAGAAAAAGTATATTCACTTCTCACCTGTGTTTTATCAAGGACTGCCTCTGTAAAAACGTGTGACTGGGATTTCCAATAGAGTTTACAACAAAAGGGCCTAATTCCCTTTGAAGAGGACCAAGAGCTTTGAGTGAAATTCACATACATGAAGACAGCCAGAATAAGCCATTATAATTCTCAAAACACAGTTATATGATATTCCTTTGCCCCATCTTGGGTACATGGCTGAATGTCATTCTTAAAAAATTCTCAAGCCACAGCAAATAATAACTAACAAATGCATCCCATTTACACTAACAAATGAACAGATCATTCATCTCTGGGACCTTGTGCATATGGACTATTTAAATTGTCTTCACTTGATATTATAAGAAATATCATTCTTAATTCGTTTGGCATTTCATTATTTTAGTTCTCCTAAATAAATGAATTCTGAAAGGTTACAGTAGAGATTCCTATCAAATATCTTATCTGGCAATGAAGAGAGAATGAAAAAAAGCTGCCTATGTACATTGCAAACTCTAATCTAAATGTGTCATTAGATTGTGAACAAGTTGTTAATGTCGTCCTTGAGAGCGACCTTGTGCTGAAGACATGTAGAAGGTTGCATTGCAGTCTTTATCTGAGCTGGCCTCCAAGCTTACTCATTCTCCGCCTACTTATGGAGAAATGTATCATTTAGATATTCATATTCAAATCAATCTAAGGATAAGAAAATGCTTTCAAACAGCTTTGCTAGAAGGGCTTGAAAACACGGAAAATACTTTTTGGAATAGTTTGTAAAAATGTGCATGCAGAAGGATCTGGTGATAATTCAGGTGGAGAGAGAGGGTTGCGGAGTCATTAATCTCATGGGTTCTAAGTGTAACCGGATCCTGGTTTTCTCTCTGACTGGCATTCATAAAGTATGCGGTTTCCTTTTCTTTGTTATGCTGGCAGCTAAAAATTCAGGTTTTAGCACTTCAATTTCCCTTCTGTGAAATGGGAGATGATATTGCATTTCCTCACACAGCAGAGCTGGGAGTTTGATTATACTTATATGTATGAGACCCTTATATTCAGAAGTGGTGGGAATAATAAAGTATTTAGAAGTGGGGTTTTTAATACGTTATATAGTATACTTTATACAATATATATTATATATTATATTATACATTATACATCATACAATATATATTCTGTATTCTAGTCTATATTCTATGTTCTATATTCTATATTCTATATGTTATATGTCATATGTCATATGTTATATGTAATATGTTATATATTATATATTACAGAGAGGGAAAACATGCCAGTTGGTCAGTTTTGGTATACTGTGTGAAGAAACATGACACTTGTGCCTTCCACTGATGACGATCCCTTTATGCTGACCCTTTGGAAAGCCATCAAAGCTAAACTGGATAAACTACTAGATTAGCCCGTGGTCTGTAGATGTCATGAGCTTCCTTTTCACTAAGAACTTGGGTAAGCGATTGGTAGAAACACAGTAGATCACGACACACCTACAAGCACAGTTGAATTAACAGGGGGAAACGCATTCCTGGAAGAAAGCTCATTCATTCTTTCTTTCTCTTTCTCATTTGCTCTTTCTTTCCTTCTGTTGTAAAGCATTTTTTCCCTGACATCCTGACAGTCAGGGCCAAAGCTTTCGGAAATCAAATGTGAACTCATTTTGAAATACCAGCAGCGTTTGAATTTTAAATTAACCTATTTACAATGAAACTATGCCTGCTGATTGCCATCATCTTCAGGAAAATTAACAGTAACGATCATTGGTGTCATAATGCAATTTCCCTGCAAAAATCACATAGGCTTCATTACTGTTTACATAAATTGTCATAAATACCAATTATAGCTGAACATAAAATGTAATGCTCTTTTTTTTAATCATAATCACACAATTGTTCTTCTAATTCATATGCTGGGGGAATAGGGTTTTGATTCAACCTTTGCTGTGAAGGAAATATTTTGCTGGTAGCTAGTTTTGCTGTAAGTGCTTGTTGGCTTATTTTCAAATCCTCTCTCTCTCCCTCTCTCTCTTTTTTCCTCTCTCCATTTGGATCGTTTAGTCCTTGTCCCCTGTTTGCTTTGCCCTCTAATACAACAAAAGGAACGTGTAGGCGTGCTAATAGCAGATGGGGGAGACGCGCTGCTTGTGTCCTCTAGACATCGGACATCAGGCTACAGAGGAATAAGTATTTCCGGTGGGGATTTATAACATCATTTTGTGCAATTACGTAGAAGACCCCATAAAGGAATAATGCAATAATAAACCTGTTAAAAGCGCAAATTTGTTGCACCAATTTCTGTTTCTCTCATAAGTCAGCAGAACAAAGCGCTGATAAGGGGAATGACATGTTATATTACTAAATTTAAAAAACAAAGGCCAGAAGAAAGGGTCTGGCTTTATTTAAGCACATTGTTTGCTACATATATTTTTGAGTAACTACATTGTAACTGTCGGCCACATGCTATATAAGCAATGCAAGGTAAGTGCTGTGTAATCACAGGATAATTATCTTGTTATTTCTGTCTTCCAGCTTGAATAGCAAGTGTTGAGCCCAGTTCCATCTGGAGCTCAGGGACTGCTGCCGACCGCTGAATGCCCTGACCTTAGACTCTGTGTGTGTGTGTGAACATATCCGTATATATGCATGCACAAATGTACTTACATATATTTGTGTGTGTGTGTGGACAGTTAATGACAAAATAATAATTACATTATAAATTGAGGTTACTCACTTGAGGAATTTAATTTTTAGAAAGAACAGCTCTTTCTCCTGTATTTAATGGTGTGCTTATACCTCTACTGATGCTGTGGCTCAAGTTACAGGCCCTCATTAAGTGAGATTAAGCTCAATTTCCAGAGAAGAGTAAGATAGAAAAACACTGAATATCACACAAGATAGTCTGGCACTTGGGTAACCTTTCCTAGAGAAAAAGTGAATCACGTGCTGAAAATATATTGGGTTTTCTGGTGCTAGTCCAGGCTTTAGAGCAGACAAATCGGTTCAGAAAGACTAGAAAATCTGCCTCGGTGGTTTTGCTAGTCTGGGTAGCAGTCCAGAATTTTCTCCCTGAGCTTGACATATTCAATATATTTGCTCCCTTATCCACCTTGCCCTTACTAGATCCATGCCAAGCACATCTGTAATGTCTGCACAGAACAGTTGCTTTTTTTTTTTCTTTTTTCTAAACAGCCTAGGGCAGCCACATTGTTAATCTTATTCAGTTTTTCTCCTGTGGTATAAATTCTTAGGATAATCTTGATCCGTGTTTCTTTACAGGAGTTCGATGAAGAGCACTCAAGCATGTATCCCCAAATTATGGACCATCCATTGTCAGATGGAGCAGATTCATCTGCAGGTCTATTTGCCAATATAAAGTAGAAACATTGTATTTCTTTTGACATAATGAATGGTCCCTCTGTAATATGGATAAAATATTTCTTGAAGAGATCCCACCATCTTTTTTTTTTCCTCCTTTGTTTCTGACTGTATTATTTCGTAGCACTGAACTGAATTTGTAGATTTCAAATAAAGTAGGTTTAGTTGCAAATTTACCAGCTGCAGATGTTGCAAACAAACAAAAAAAAAAAAATAGAGTGCTGAAAAATCTGCGATATTTGAAAAGAAGATAAAATATTTGCTGTGACTGCTGCAGTGTAATGAATCTGATGCTGCTGCATCAAAGTCAATGAGGAGCTCAATTTTTTTCAGGGAACATTGGATGATTACCAGTGGACATGTAAGTGAAGTGTCCTGGATCCTGAAATTTTCATTCCAGACCTCTTTTCTGCAAATCTTCCCCGAAGTTAGTGGATGACATGAGGACATAACAATTCTACCTTTGGTATTTCGTTGAATTGTTGGGCACAATCAAAGTATACATAAAGCTGTTGAAAAGATGTGAAGCATTCAGTAGTGGTGTATTTAGGTCTGTGAACTTTCCATGATGATATTCTTCTGGGATAATCTCCAGACCTGAAAGTACAGGTTAAAGATCCACCTTCTGATGCCGTCTGCAATAAGTGACATTTGTGCATTGGCATCGAAGGAGATATATATTCCACCATCACCACTGAAAACTTAGGAGAAATATATATCCACTACAATAAGGAATGCAGTACAATAATTATTATTGAGGAATTAAAAAAAAAAAAAAACAAAACCAACAAACAGGTGACTTGGCTAAGATCATAAAGAAGGCTGTGAAGGAGTCCATAGTTCTCAGACAATGTTTAACTTTTTCTTTCACAAAACAATAAAATAAAGAAATGCTAATCTTCTCTCTCAGTAGGAAACTATCATTTTGGCCCATCAGCAAAGTTATGTTTTTCCTAGACAAAATGAAAGTATGGAAACCATTAAAGTGGTTTGAAAATCCATGTGTTTTTGTTTTGTTTTTTTTTTTTAATTAAAAAATCTGGACATAATTTCTGCATAAATGTTGCTTACATATGCCAATACAATACAATAAAACATATTTTTAATGGATTTGTTAAACCAGTCAAGATTTTTTTTTTTTTAATTATGGTTTTCTTCATTTTTCTTACATTTAACACAGACACAGACAGATACAGACACACACACACAATTCCTGTTGTTAAATTTTCATAGGTTAATTCTGATTTAAGTGACTGTATGGAGATGTCATAAATATTAATTAATCTCATCATTGTTAGAGACTTTGTTGAGATAAATAACCGTCATGCTAATTTTTCTGCACATATCTAACTTGTGACATTGGCTATGACTTGTTGCCCTCTTCCATCTCTTGCCACTATAGTCTCAAATAAGAACGTACATTTTTAGGAATGGGGGTTGTCTATCCCTTTGTGCTCAATGTGTTTCTAACATAAGATTCCTTTAAAGCAGATAAGACTGCATTAAGAAATTATAGCAGCTCAATCTGTATTATGTTTTCTGGTTGTGCAAAATGTCGATATTTCGGTCCTGAGGGTTCAAAATGCATCTCTCAGTCTTCTTGTCAGAAGAAATATTTTCCTACCTCCATAATATTTAAATGCAAATATTTTTACTAAAATAATTGAATAAAAGAGAAAATGTACTTTTCCATTCCTTCCTTTTATGTGTAAAAATGAATAACTGAAATCACTTTTGAATTTTCAGTTCATCAAAATTCATTGGTTGCAGTGGCAACAAATGTCATTGGTGCAAATTTAGACAAAATTACTACTACTACTAAACCCTAAAATGAGATAAAATACTGTAAGAAAGCATAAGGGAAGAAAAACCACATTTCTTAGAAGAAGTTATCTTTCTGGTTGAGAATAACATTATCTTAAGGAAGGATCCAAAGACTGAAAATTACAATCACATACTGTTTTCAGTTGATTAGTCATGGTGTGTGCAATAGATTAGTCAAGTAACATAGTATGGTTATAGTGTCTGATTTGAATTCAATAATATACAAAGAATGACAAATAATGAACACAGGGAAAAGAAAGAATAACAAATAATAAATTATCTGCACACATGGAAATTTCAAGGTTAATCCAATACAAGTTGAAATAATGAAAAGATTCACTTTTTACTTCAATAGAATTTGGATCAGACCTATGAGTTATTGTATAAACAACATTAAACATTAATTTCTTTATGTATCTGTGTAATAAAAACTCTTATGAATCAAAGCAAATAAAATGGAAACGAAAGAGTCTGAAACTGCATACTGAAGAGTAATGAAGAGTTTGAGAGTTTGGGGAAATATCTGCTGTTTTTTCCAGTTGCTTTGTGGTTTTGTTTTGGTTTAATTTTTGTTAGTATTCAACTATCTCTGTTAATTACTTTGTTAAAATTGGCTTCAAGAAATGTATCTGTGGCAGGGATAAGGGTGTTTATTCCAAATCTGGAATCTTGATTATTGGTCTAGAAGAGGTCAGGAAGTTTTTCCTTTCCAAGCTGGGATTTTGCAAGAACTATTTCAGAGGATGTCTAAATAGAGGATGTCTAATTATTCATTTAAATGCCACATACTGCACAGAATAGTGCCTAAGGAGATTTTTTGTTGTTGTTGCTAAACAGTTGTGAGAAATACTAACAAAAAAAAAGTTACTGTCATCTCAGTTAATGCAAAACTAAATTCTAGAATTGCACATACTGAATGTATTTACAACTGCTTTGTGAAGGATCAAAATTTGGTTTCTCCATTTTGGAGAAGGAGAATGGAAACACGGAAAGAGGGATCTCTGGCATGAGTTAAGAAATATTCTCTTGGGTTACCATGCCAGTTGCCTGTTATTCCAACAAGAATGTATTGTGCTCTGTTGTAATTTACTGAGTTCCATCTTAAAGCTATTGCCTTTGGAAGTCTCTACCTAAACTTCTACTGCTCTAAAGGTTTCAGAAAACCCTTATGATTTCCTATAGGAAGTTCTTTTACACCATCATTATCAGTTAGCTTAACTGCTCTCTACAGAAAGGAGTCACTTCCTCATTCAGCATTTTATGGTAAGAGAAACTTTCTTTTCCTATTGACTCTTGTAAAGCAGGACCTCTGTTCCCCTGCTGAAGGTGTAGTCCAAGTCTCTGTCTTCTGGCACTTCCAAACTCCTCCTTATAGTGGATCTTTTCATTGATACTATATCATGTTATGATACAGTTATATTTTACCCAATTTCTACTGATCAGGTTTTCAAGGGCACACAATATATTCTTTACAGCATTCCAGCTTCCATTTGCATTTGCAGTTCCTTCCCATGCTGTGCCTTTACTGAATATACATAGCACATCATTTTTTTTTAACAAAGCTCATTAGCAAAATCATTGAGTAAGACGAGGGTTGAGGCAAATGTTTGAGGAATACCATGAGCCATCAGACACATTAAGTCATGTGCACTTCCCCAGAGTTTGTTGTGGTCCAAGCCAGAGAAGCCTCTGAAATAAACTAACGCTAGGGTTATGCATCACCAAAAAGTTAACTTTCTGAATTGGTCTCTGTTACCTAAGTGTTTATACCCTGCCAGAATCTAACTGAAATGCATTAAATAGGTAGTTTGAGAATTCTCTGTCTTTAATGTGGAACAGAAATAAAAGATGTTTCTCACGAGCAGAGAATCTCTTTCTTACTGTAAACAGCAGAAGAGGTAAAAGACGGAGTGAGAAGGTACCAGCGTACCCTGGTTGGAAAAGTAGAGTAATTTAGCCCAGAGTCTATCAACCACCACTTAAGCAAGTTCTGACAGTTCAGCGTGGGCTGTATACGGAAGCAATAGCTTTAAACAACAAATTCCCAGTGCCCAAGATATGCATCTGCAATGTGGATCTTCCACATGAAAACAGTAAAAGGGAAGACAAAAGAAATTTCACCATTCAATTACACTTATTCTGTGACACAACAGACAAACCACATTTTTTTAAAATTGCATGTCATCAGTCTCCATCATTATCAAACTCCTTGTGTAAGAATAAAACGGGTCGATGAAAGAATTGACCATACATGAAAGTTATGCGTTTTAAGGAGTTTCTACTGCATTTTTATTTTATCAAATAGTTCCTAATGTTGTTCTGTAATACAAAATTAAATATTTCTGTCTCCGTTTTGTGTTCTTAATCATGAAGTGGGCATTAATCATTAAACAATGTACCTGCTTGTTTATTTATACTAGATGTGATTATTTATATTCTGAGTAGTCTGCAAGTTCTTTAACTGCATTGCCTAGCCATTTTTATGAGTTTAAGGTTATGTGGGAAGAAGGTAAAGGTTAAGTTATTGAACTCATTTCCCTGCTTTTGTAGTGGAAAACTTTTTCTTTACTATTTTATTAAAAATAAATTGATTTTTTAAAAAGACAACAAATAAGAGAGCTATAAAAATATATGTTTACACCTACTACTCTTTCAGTAACAGAAATTTTCTTTGCTTATTTGTCTTAGCCCAAAGTCTTAGTTCAAATCTGTGATTAAAAACTGATCCCCCCTCCCATGGTGTAAGGATCTTTATTTGAATCAGATATTAGGATACCTCACTGAATAACCAAAGTAATTTTATATATTTACCATAAGATAACTATAGATATAGCTAGGCAACACATTAACCGATCCTATTCAGTTTATTCATCCACCTCTGACTCCCTCTAATTTTTTTAATGACTCTTGATTCCACGCATGTATTACATACATCTAGTAAGTTTCAAGATGTGTTTATTTCTGTAAAAGCCATTATAGTACTTCATCTATATTCTCTTTTTTTGCTGGAGTCCTCACATAAAAGAGGACAAACTTTATTGGAAAATTACCTAGGAATGACACTCAAAGAGGGATTCATCTTCCCTTACTTTATATGTCTATAGTGTAGAAATCTGCAGCTCATCTCCTTGATCTAAACACCTTTGGAATGAATTATTCTAAATTCTCACATATTGTCTATTTTAGAGGCCTACTTTAGAATAGAGAAATTTTGTCTGAGCTGTGGTTATTTCTCTCCATTGATTATACAGGGATGTTTTGTAAGTGAGTAGTTCAGATAAAGTTGTTTATAACTTACATCTGATTAAGTAAATCCTTATTTGAAGTAGCTTCTTTTATCTTTTGCATGTCATATATCACAATGGCCTGAGACCAGAAAAGTAGGATAATTTAATTCAAGATTCAGAGATATCAGACTAAGAGTTATCAGTATTAAGCAATTTTATTTCAAATCAGCAGTGTGCAAACTAGCCGGTTCCTTGCCATATTATAGTCATAAGAGCACTGTGTAACCTATTTAATTACCATAATCATTTTCTGACAGCCCTGAGGGTTTCTTTTTGGAATTTTCTACCCCAGCACTGTCCACATTTAGACAATGCACAAGTCCTCATGAGTTTCAGACAATACAGCTGATCTGGGAGAATACAGAAAATACAGACAAGATGGATAATTCATTCTAGGGAATGATAGAGCCAGAATCATGCAACCATAATAATAATGCAAGGCCCAGTGACAGTAAAAGTAACACAACAATTAAAACAATAACTATCAGCTTTAGAGGAGAGAATTTATTAGACCTCCACCTCTAAGTCCCTGGTCTGAATCCAGATCTAACGAGACTGACCAAATGTTACTCTAATTACACAGTGATAAAAGTTCCAGAGTAAAATGAATTCCACAGTCTGAACTCAGCTCCAAGTGGGCATTTGTCTTCATTACGAGCCCAGCATATATTTGGCACAGTCTGTACTCCTGTCTTTAAAAGAGGTTCATAAGTTAATGAACGGGAAGATTGAAACATTCGCCTAGTGCCTAATACCACATGTCCGGGACTGGGGAAAGGGGTAGAGTGAAGGACTTCATCTTCAACATCCTTTCCTCTCCCTTCTTCACATACAGAATGGATTTGCTTCTTGTATATCTTTCAGTTATTAAAAAAATATATATATTTTCACATGATAAAATGTGTAAGTGATAAAGTTTCTCTCTTCCCACCCTTCCGGTCCCTTCCCCTCCGCTCCCTTCCTCTTGAGTGTCCTTGAGTGGCACTCAAGGACACTCTGCAAACATGCCACAAAGATTCAGAAGTTTTAGATTTTCAATGTTCTTCCATAACTCAGTGTTCCATCTTTTAAGTGTGACTACTGCTGAAATTAAAAAAAAAAAAAAAAAAAAAAGAGAGAGAGAGAGAAGACAGAAACATTTCAGGATCAGGCAGAAAAGAGTCTTTCTGCTCTCTTACTTAATTCCTTCTTTCCCATCAGAAAGCCCTCCAAACTTTGGTTGATGGATCCACAGAGTGGTAAGTACATTAGTCTGTACCATAGATTTTGTATTTCCTTCTATTTATCATTCTTTTTTTTTCTTTTTTTTTTTTTACATCGTTTGATTTTCTGATGGACAGCAAAAAACCATGTTAGTCTTCGATTCACATTCTGCTCATGCATGTCTTAGAACAAATGATTCACATCATCCAAGGCTTTTGCTAATGCTGTATATCTGGAAAGCAACATTAGTATTGTAAGGAAGAGTAATAGCTTGCTTAGGAGTTTGACAATCTGAAACAAGGAGGGAGCTGATTAGGCAGTGATTTGAAAATGTTTGGAATGACAGTACTAGCAGGAACCCAATCTTTATTTTTTTTTCCTCATTTTGACTGTAATATGGAGTAGGGTGAATGGAGACATGAATGTTTTAGAATCATAGGCATTGGAGTTGAGTAATGCTTTTTGGCCAGGACAGGGGCAATGCCAACAGCTAGTCATATTCCCAAGTGCACCGTGAATTCAAAGTAACTCAGCTGAGTCCCGTAGTAATACCTTGCATATGCACAAATAGAACTAAGAGCTTGTTTATGTCCTCCTCACTGCTTAAACTGAACTTCTGTCACATCCAAATTTTGCCATTCAGAGTGTGTATGATTAATTTAAAAGTTATTTGATCCTATACCTTGAGCAAGCTTGCAGTACTACTAGAATGGTCAGGAAAAAAGGAGCATCCATGTTTTGAGAAAAGGAATTTCTTTTGTTGAAGCCAGCAAAATTAAAGCTGATATGGAATAAGGAGGGAGAGAGGAAAAACAGCTACTTGAGCTAAAGGTAATTTTAATACAGAATAAATCAGTATAAATGACCATGAATAAATTATATTTAGTCCATTAATAGACTTCTATCCACTGGGATCTAGAAACCTTTCTGGAGAACCACTCCTATAATGACAGTGGGGGAAAAATAATAACTGGTTTTAAAATGATTGCTCTAAGTTTACAGCAATGGTTATACACCATTGTGCCAATGGCAGCAGAGGTGGGTCAGGATGGACAAGGACACCCATTCCATTTTGCATCTTTAGGTTAGCATATGGCCTGAGGTAGATATCTCCCATCTCCTCCACTGATGCTATTCCATGTCCTAATCAAAAAATAAAATTCTTTAGAAATTGAACAAGGAGAAAGACCTAGAAATTTCTTGCAACAAGCTTCCAGTTTCTGCTTCATTAAGCTGACCCACAAGCATGCTCTGACTATGAAGTTAGCAGGCAGCAGCTCTTCTTGACTCCTGATGGCTTTTGAATACCATATTCTTAAGTCAGCTCTCTCCATTCCTTGCATCAACCCTCTCACAACCCAACTAAGAGCTCTGACTCATTCTGCCAACAGAGCACTTAAAATGAGGTGTTATTCAATGCTGAGATTTGCCACATGGCTAGATCATCAGTAACTTTGCAAGTCCATTGACTTGGACTGTGAGTCAGAAGTCACTTACAGGATTTAAGAGCATCCATATATTTAACTGCTCTCTTTTTACCACTTCCTCTTATACAGCAGACAGCACCTTTATTAAAAAGCCTTACAGTGTTTTTCTTTACTTAGGACATTTTATTTATTCTTCAGGCTGTCTCAGGTAACCTGTAAACTCCATTGCCAAAGACTATCTCTTAAAAACATGCAAAACTGATCCTGACGTATTAGCACTTACAATTTAATTATTTTTTTCTTTTTTCTTTTTTTTTTCCCTCTTCTTTTTTTCTTTCTTATGTTAAACATTTACTTTTTTTATTTTTTGTTTAGTTCAGGTAAATCACCTTTTTAATTAAAAAAATCTCTTGATTCTAGGAGAGAAGAAAAAAGAAGCAAAACAAATAAATAACAGGAACATGAATGAATAGATGTAGATATAGGGATGATATGGAAGTAAGGAGAAAGAGTTCTGCCACTGACCTTTTGATTACTGATGTAGTAGAGATGTAGGCATCAAACTGTTTCTTCCCACTTGAAGCCAACACTTGTGGCTTATTTGTAGACAACAAAATATGAATGATCTCACACAGACTCTCCCAGATACAGGTACAAGTTAGAAGAGTTGAAGGTAATACCACGTACCATTTAAATTTTCTTAAGAGTGACAATTAGCTGTGTAACTGGAACATGGCAAAGAGCACTGGAACATTTACCATGGTCCTTTGGTTGGCCTTTCTTCTCTTCTCCTGTGGGAAGATATTTCCAGAACCTTGCTCTGCTGGTAAATATCAGACTTTGCATTTCTATAAGTTTGCGGGGGTTTTTTTGTATGATTTTAATTTTCTCAATTAGAAAAACAGTATTCTTTTGCCCTCCTTACTAGTGTTAAACTTGGCAACCAACTCACCAGATGAGGAAGATCCCCAAAATCTTTTCAGATAAATAGATCTGGTGATTTTACCCAGGTTATGTGATTGCTTTTTAAGAGTAAATATTTGCAGAATCTGTATTTTACTTTACAAGGGATTTATGGCAGGATCTGTCTTGATGTTTGTGCCTGTACAATGTCAACCTATTGTCAGCATAAAAAAAGAGACTTTCATTAAAATTATAAGTAATTAACTGTTCTGATAGCTTTATATGGGTATCTATTCTTAAGGAAATAGTCCAACAGTTTTAGTTCATTTTGTGTAATCCAACACTACACAATAATAGACCAGCCTTCTTTTCATCTCAATTTCTTGTGCCTCTTCTACCTCAGACTTGTAATAAAAGAGATACGTTTTACCCTACAATTAATTTGAAAAATTATATATATTTTTCCAAGCAACTTTATTCCAAGAAATGCATCAATTCAGTATATTTCCTAAATTATTTGGGTCCTTGTAAAGTTTCATCTGATAGACATAAAACTGTAAGATGATAGCATTGAAATGCAAGTCACAAGCTTCAATTAGGTACAATCAGAAATCATGCGGTGACTTCATTAAGTATCATTAAGAATGATCAAAATATTGCTCTTAGGAAAAATACATCAAAAGCATGCATTTACACATTGATTAAACAGGATCTGCAATTTCTAAAATCTGGTACGAGAAAAAAGAATGTAGTAAATTAAGTGCTCATACCCTACTTAGCAACAAGGGACTGCTTAGCAACCAACAAAATGAAAAATAATGGATATGGCAGAGCACAAACTCTCAGCCCCCTTCAAAATGGAAGTATTGGGCAGCCATAGACAGAAACTGAAAGAAATTGCTAGAAAAAAGTAAAAAAAAAAAACCACCAGTGTTTCTCCTCTCAATACATTTAACTCGTATCAAAGAGAGCTAATCTGACCTAAGAGAGAAGCAGCTGGCAACCATAAGCCACTGAATAACTGTTACAGTCACAATTCCTCAGTCAACTATCTCCAAGTCTACATTCACCCTCTTCAGTTATACATCCACAAAGCCTTTGTCCGCTATGCCCGAGTGTGGGCTCAGCTTTCCCTCTTCATGTGGTTTCAGACAGTTCGGGCTACAGCATCTGTACAGAAAGAGTCCATTTCTTAACTGGTCCTTCCCATATACTTATGTTTCCCTGCCAGATATAAGCAAGGTTCATGCCAGTTGTCCAGATACAACAGAAAGCAAGAGGTATGAAGTTTTGCAGCTGGAGAGTCTGAGCTTAATTACTTAATTAAGATGAATTTATAGATACACCCTTCAAGAAAAGTTCTCTTAGGTCTCAGTTTCCTAGCTGTCATCTTCTTCCAAATGAAAACCTTCAAATCTTTCCCAGAGTAAAGTCTTATAGTCCTTTGACTTTAACCTTTTTAGCACTTTTGATCAGATTCTTTCTCTTAGAGAGTTGAATTGCAAAAAAACCTGTTAGTTGCCCTGCTTGTTTTCTCAGAAACCTGCTGAACCAGGATTATATATTTGAATGACTGACGAGAAAATACTTAAAGATTATGGAAGTGTACACAATAATCAGTGGATACTCTGATTCCATGTGGTCTGTCCCAGACAAAATGATGAAGATGCTCTAGTGAGATACACAGACCCCTAAAAAAGCTGTGTAGGGAAATCCCTTCCAGCACAGAGTCCTGCAAATGGTTCAGTTTGAACCTAATGGTGCTCATCTGCATTTTCAATATAAGCATAGATTAGAGCATGCTAATAACACAGCAATTATTATATTGGCTAAGACCCATAAATCCCTCAAAACCGGTGTTTTTCATTTCATGGAACATTTTTCCACATGGTCGCCTGCCTACATTGTCATCACTAATGTTAGAGACTAGCTTACTCCCTGAATATATGAATCTTTAGATACCTTCCAAATTCTTATTGCTGTTACTTACTTAGGATAACAAGGGATATTTATGTTGTGTATATACATAGCTACTTGTATTCTATAGCTGTGTAAAATCTTGCCTTAGAAACTTCCAGTGACTATGAATTCTACCATGTAAACAAACATAATCCAAAAAGATATATATCTTTTCCACCACTCTTTATAGTTTTCTCTTTTTCTAATTCAGTTATGACCCCTTTATAACAGAAGAACAAGAACTCACTCTCTCTTCTCTGGATTCAACACTTGGCCCTGACAAAAACCTGTATTATTCAAAGATCTCAAAGCAGATAGCAAATATTAAAAGCAATATTTTCTAAAGTGACCTCAGATTTTTACTTGACTCCTGTAAGGGAATTACAAATCTGAGTAGGCATGAATGGATGTGCATTGCCTAAGGTTTACAAATTACATTTCTCAAGACCTTTGTGCCGTATGCAAATTCTGTTACATTTGCCTACAGTTCAATAAACTCAGGCACCAAGAGGTTAAGTGGCTGGCTCAAGGTTGTAGAGCAAAGCGATGCCAATGCCATGAGCAGACACCCAGGGTCCTAGTTTCCAGAGTCGTGCTGTATCTGCTGTACTGATTCTCCCTTTACAAGCACTCCAATGTGTTAATGGGCTATGAAGCTAATGGAATATTAAAAGAAGCTTGAGAATTTTGTCTATGGAGGTTGGCTGGCCACTTAATTCTACAAAAGGAGGTTTAAAAGAGAGAGAGAGAAAGAAAGAATGGAATAAAAGAAAAAAGGAAAAGTGTCAGAACTGATTGATTAAGGGAAGAAGTAGGTACCTGAGAAATGCCTGGTCTGATGCCAGTACCGGTTCAGGTCAGACAGGGCTATTTTTAAATTATTTGGTATTTTCAGAAATTGATTACTTGGCTAACACATTAAGAAGTAGCTCTACACATTCATTTAATGGGCCAGTGCCTGCTGTACAGGTCTGGAACAGTCACATTCAATCTCATCTACTCCTCATTAAGTAGTGTTTTCTTCTTCAGTGTGTTTATTTACTGCCAATGCTGTAAACATAAAATATATAACAAAAAATAAATAATACCTTAAATAGTCTTTCAGCCATATGAGCCTTCAGGACAAGCAACTTCATTTCAGGCCTTGTGAGCTGAGTTAGGGCTCAGACATCAATTCTTATTCTTTCATATACCTGCATGTTGAGCAATACTTTCTTTTTGTACTGTTAGCTTTTTAATATGTAGCCACCTCGGTCTAAAACCACCCTGAAACAAAACATGGTAGGTTCTTACAATAAGCAAAGACAAATGAATAATGAGTCGTTTTAATTTGATGACACTGTATGCACTGGAGTAAGAGCAGAGTATTTTAGATGAGGCAAAAACAGTAAAAACTTTTGGAGAATAACTAAGAGTCTGCTGATGTCTTGATTAATGTGCAGGTAGGGGCTGGCTATTGGACTATTTCATTTTTTTCACTGAATTTCCAAAACAAGATGATATTTGGAGCTACATTTCTAAGTAATGGCATCTCCATTTTTCTAAAAGACGTTTCTAATAAAGGTACCCATAACCATAAAAAAGACTTTTCTTAAACAAATCATCAACAATTACATGCTCATGGCATTATCTGCTGTGATGTTGGGAATAGCCAGATGACTGGAACTAGGTAAAACATTTCAGTTACAGGAGTGTCCTACTTTGATGTCACATCAGAGTTTCAGAAAAACACACAGAGGAAGGCTGCTATAATAAAACCAATAACAATAACAATAATAAAATAATAAAAAAAAATACATCCTGACCATGAGAAACTGCATCCTCAGCATGAATAACACAGATCTCTTACCTACATTTGGGCCTGCCTCCCACCTTGCTTATTGTTAACAACATGGCAGAAAAGCTCAAGCATCTCAGCCAGTGAGGGAGAAACAGATTTTCAGTCTCTCAAGTTAGATGGTTAATTTTTAATGTGGGTATTTGACTTATGCTCCCAGATTTAAAAAGGTTCTCCTTAGTCTTTGATTTCTCTAAAAGGGTGATCTTGCAAGGCTTGGTATGCCTTTGTCTGCTACTGCCCTCAATGAAAGCCAAGACTGATGCAAACCATGAAATGGGCGGTCTTCTGTGGTTGCGATGGCATCTTAAATTATTCTTCTGTAGAAGGTGCTCACTGATTCTCTATACAAAGTGTATACAAACAACCATACAGAACAGTTCTACCTGAGCAGGGCTGTACTACAAAAAGACATAGCCCACTCTCTGGGATATGCCATCCCATACCTCACTCTTCATTGCTCATAAAGCATGCTGACCCTGCCTCAGAAGTAATCTGATCCTATAACAAAGCTGAGATCTTCTCTGAAGATAAGTTTTCCCTGCGTGCTTGGGTTCAAAATCCAGGCTTGAAATTACATTTTACATCTCTCAAAAGATTCTCTAACGCTCCTCTAATTCCATACTACTGTAAAACACAATGAAAAATCAATTGATTAACGCTTTTACTACTTTATTATCTTGAATATTATAATGATGATGATGGAGAATAAAACTATCATCAGCTTCAATGATACCTTATGAGTTACATTTCTATTTAATTTCCTCAGAAAAAGTACATAATTTTACTTTTCACTGGAACTAGTAGTAATTTTTAATAAATGTAAAATATTGACTTTTTGATAAATAACTAATTCATCAATTATTACAGAAAAATTGAATGAAAAATCAATGTTGCAGAATTAGAGAGAGGTGAGGGAACAGTCTTTACTCTTTTGCATTAAGGGGATGTGCAGAAGATGTTGGATCTTCTAATCAAGTTCTATGACTTAGTCATCCAGTTTTTGGATACTCACTAAATGCATGCTCTGAAGTGTATTTCTATACCAAGTTATGTTTCAGTAGTTTATTTCAGTTTTCTTGTCCATCGGTTATGCCTCTGCAGTTCCCTAAGTCTTTTAAAAGAAAAAACATATTTAAGCTTTTCTTTTTTCTTCTATTGTACATATCTGGCCCTTGCAGGACCTCAGTGCTTGCCAAAGAGACTCTACAGATGGAGAATCAGAAAAGAGCTCTCAGGTCATATTGCTCACACCCAATGTTCAGGCTCAGCATAGACCTCGTTATTCATTGCTTGGTAGACCCAGAGGTTTATCCATTCCAGCAATAAATATTTCTGTAATCTAATAGATCTCACAGTTAGGTGAATGCTGTAACATTTTAACACATTTTTGTTTCCTTGATTTCATCCCATCATTCCTAATTATACCCCCTATGAATCTCTTGCTAAATCTCTTTAATTGCACAATTGTATATTTTCTTTCAACTCAGTCAAATAATATGTACTTAATTCAGCTCATCAGGCTTTACATTTTCTTCAGCGTGGAAGAAACTACTCACCCTTCCTTCTGCAAGAACTAAAAAAATCCTCCAGCATACCCCCAAAGGATGTTTATGGATTAGAGGAGTTCACAATACAGGATTGACATTCTCAGGGCAGGGGGATGTGGCATTTGCTACAAAGCATTAAAAACCTTGTTCCCTCACATTTAATACCTGCAGTCATGTATTATTTAACTTTCTGAAAAAATTTAAGAACAAAATTGCTTTATATGCCACTTCAGAAATAACTGGATTTGTTACTCATTGCAATAATAATCATTTGCATGTCTACTCACCAAGAATTTTGAACCCGTCTTTATAGGTGGGGATCCCAAAGCACAGAAACACAGTGGAACTCACCAGAGGTCAAAATCATTACTGCTGGGAACAACATTGCTTCTATTTCACTGAAAATATAACATTTCATTGTCATAATTTTCATTCACAAAGCCACATCTTGTTGTTGTCATTGAAAAACTTACTAATTTTTTGTTTCCAGAAATTAATAAGGAGAAGCTCTTGTATCAGGCATTTTTGGGGCATGAATTTTCAAACATGCATACATTTATATCTAACTCATGAAACTCTGGGGTCATCGAACATTTTTGTCAATGTCTAGTGGTCATCCATATGTCCAGGTATAAAAAAGATTGCAAACCCAATAACAACTTCAATATGGACGTCTTCTTTAAAATATTCCTCAAAGAAAACTTTGTACTGCTATCTGAACAATTGTCATTATAAACCTAGAAAGTCTGTGTATCAATACCTAGGTCTTTAATAATAAGAAAATACAGATAAGAAGCATGATTTTTTTTCTTTGTAAAGCTAAATAAACTTCATTGTTACTTTCATTCTGAAATGTATTAATTTATAGTTAATTCTCTTACTGTCATTATTAAAAACACATAGAAAATACAGACTTTTCTAACAGAGTGGAGGTTAATTATTTAAAGGTTCCATTTCACAGCTTCAGAAAAAGAAAATAAACAAATTCATTATTATTAATTGACAATATTTTACCAGTGTGTAGGGGCCCCAGTGAACTAAACATTATGCAAGCCACAAAACACAGAATTAAATCTTGACTCTAGTAAAATGAGTACAATAATTCTATCAAGTTCACTGAATATTTCATCCCTGGCTAGAGACAGTCCCTCTTCTGAAGAGTATGCAAAATTTAGTCCCCGGTTTTGCACACACACAATATGCATAACTTTTCTCAGGTGATTAGTAAAGCTCCTTTTTTATTCATCCCCAGCACCAGAACAAATTACAAAGATAAAAGCATTGCAGGGACTGAAGTGAAGTTGGATTAGTTGTCTGTGATGCCTTTATCATCTGTGATAACTTTACTCAAGGTTACACAGGTTTTTAAGAACTAGATTGGGGGTTAATTTAATAGATGATGTAACCAGTGGGTGTAATAAACAAATCTAAGGAAAAGCGGAAAGAAGTCTTGAAGTAATGTGAACGGATATTTAAGAGGGACAGATTGGTGCTTTATTTATTTGTGAATGGTTTATGTTGGAAATAAACTGCATGTAGATCAGACCAGAATGAGCTCATGGCATGGCACTCTTTCTTCGGGATGTGTCTTGCCAGCTTCTTTTTCTGACTTGCTATTGTGCTGTGAATGCTGCAGGAAACTCTTACTTCTCTGTGCTCTTCTCGGCAATATCACCTTTTCATTTTAACTCTTAAAAAATCTACAGAACTGAGCTTCATTTCTAACATTTAAATGGCTTGTACTTTCTTGAATGTGAAGCTTGAATAAGGGGAGTGGGTTTCCTGAGAGACATTCCCTGGCACAAGAGTCTTTTCTATGTACTGTTGCAGGGCAGTCACTAGACATGCTGAAGTGCCAGGAAGAATCCATGTGCTTTCACTGTCTGCCAGCATTGGCGTCATGGCAGATCACACAGCTTTGCTTCACTCTGTCTGGAAAGATTTTGTTTCTGCAGTCAACTTAAGAACTGAATCAACTGGAGTTGGAAACAGGAGTTTCAATACTTACTTTCCAGTACCCAGTATCTATTTATTCCATTTATTCTAGCGAGATTCTCAGCTTTAGCCTATGACTGAACTGGGTATATTCTGGATATCCAAGGTCCCAGTTAGCCTCTATTTCAGAAAGAGGTCTGAACATTTTGTCTAATTTCATTGTATAAATTTTCCCTGCTGATACAAATTTCTGACTTACAAGAATTAGCATGAATAATGAGTAACTTAGAAATAAAACCCAAAACAACAGCAACATCCTGAAACACATTTGTCTTCAAAGCTCAGGGGTTGATCACTGCTGAAGTTCTATGAGGATTTTCAAGAAACCTCCAGAGGGGCTTACAAGTGGCTAGAGCTTGTGTTGGCCATCTGGATGGAGGTCTTTACACACTGAGCACATTTCACCATTAGTGTTATTGTCAGGAGAAAAATACCTAGATCACTTGTTACTTTAGAAAGATGAAAATGCACCCACCTGGTGCAAACCCATTACAGTTAAATACAGACTAACGGCATCAACTTTTATTTCCCCTCTGCCTCTCCATTTTCCATCATGAAAGCAAACAAATAACTAAAAACCATGTATGTGACATCTAATTTATCCTTGTACTTGTAATTTATTAGTACTGTCCATTTACTTTTTAATGCCTCTGCAGCAATGATGGTGATTTTCACTTCTCTCATCTGACTATTAAAATAAATCTTCAACAAAACCTGAGGAATGGGCAATAGCTTAAGAGGTGCTATTGTTCAAAGTTAGTCTTTTCTGCTTAGTCCGGTGTTGTATCATTCATCCACGCCTTGAAATCTGAAATTAGGGAAGCTAGGACTGGAAAGAGAATAACAGACCAGTGACAAGACCACTCTAAATCTCCATTCTTAAGAGATAAGGGGGAAAAAACACACCTAAAAACATATTTTTTCATATACTTCCTTTTCTGGTTATAACAATAGCACAGAAAACTGGCACTTAAAGCTGGATTGATCGCTGGGTAGATGACATATAGCCTTTATGAGTGGGGGAAAGAAACTGATAAATGTTTTTTTTTTTTTTCTCTTCACAACCTTTTTCTAAAGCTGCAGAAAATGTGTCATGCATAAAAAGTATGCAATTTTCATGTAATTAGAGGAACAGGAGATGAAAATGAGTTCCATCAGAGCAATCAAGGATGGTAATGTGGCATGGATTTGTCAGTGCCTATTTGTCATGAAAGCAAAACCCAACAAGTGTTCTGTATTTTATTTCATTATTATCATTACTATACCTTAAAAAAAACCCACTTTTAAAACATCTACAAAATATAATTTTATAATTGTGGTATAAAACCAACAACCAACAACCCACTGAATAAACTGAAATAATCTCAATTTTTTATAAAACTTGTTTGTTTTGTTTTTATATTAGAGACTAGGTTAGCTTTGTTCCTTCAAAGAGAGTAAAAAGTGTGATTCATTCTTATGTTATTGTAGTTTTGCTCCAGCACATTCTCTGGGTTAGCTGTTTCCATTCTGCAAATTCATATAGCAACCTCTGCTCTGTTAAAGACTTCCCCATTCACCCCACTAAGTAATAACTGAGGCATCCAAATTAGGAGCGCAGTCATCCTAAATTGCCCCATAATCTGTCAGAAAAAGAAGTGTGTCCCACTATGCCTGAGAAATGTGTTAATTCCTGACCTGTCTCCACCTACCTATAGAGGAAGGCCAAGTGAGCGGTCTCCTAAATTGTGTGACTCGGGTAAGCACCTAAAGCTAGCCAGGGTGAACCTGAACCTTGTACAGAAACCTCAGCAATGTCACTCTCCATCGCTCCTGTTACACCTTCACTTCTCCCCATGAACCTCAGGTAGCAAATAAAAATACAGCTCCCTTGCATGGTAGTAGCCAGGCCTCTGTGTTTTATCAACAGCAATTAAATGTCCAAAGGGATGAAAATGTTAACTCATGTTGTCTGCTTTCTCGACACTTCCACGGAGAGTATAAATTCACTAGAACCGTGGCTGTATGTTTGTATAGTGCCTGGGGACAACACTTATAATAAAATAATAAAAACAAGCGCTCTGTAAATCAGTGTCGGTAATAATAGTTCAGGACAATAAGATCTGCCTTGCAGAGTCAGGTCAAAGGTCTATCTAGCCTAATATTCTGTTGATGACAGTGGTCAAAGACAAATACTTAAGGAAAAAAATAGCAACCAGAAAAATATGTAATGGTTGTTCCTCTGGTTTATTCTCTCAGCTTCTGGAAAATCTGTGGTTTAGAGGCTGATGACTCAAACAATGATATACATGGTTAATATGGTTCCATTTATTTCTGGAAGGAAGCACTAAGCATTTACAACAGTTAGTGACAGCTTTAAAAATTGCTGCTCAGGAAATATCCCTTCATTTATTTCTTATAAATATTTTATTTCATTATAGTCTAGTTATGCACCAAAAAAATATAGGCATTATACACAGTCGGACACACTCCCCAATTTGTTACAGGCTACTCTGATTAGAAATGCAGAGCCCTTTAGTTAAAGGTTGCTGACAGTTAATATATTCCCCGTTTTCTCCCTTTGGGCTGAAGGTGGGAGACAGTTGCTCTCAAGTTGCATATGGCTCTCTCTAGCCATCCATGATAGGTCTCTTCTCAGTCTTTCAAGCTGGCATATGCACAGATTTCCTGCTAATGCAATAGGAATAACAAAAACAAGAACCTGAGAAGACAGAGATTAGAAAACTGTTATAAATGGTTATTTGAGTATTCTGAATGATGGATTTCTCCTGATGGTACTTGCCAAGAGAGTGCATCTGAGCTTGCAGCAGGGAAGGAATTGCTGAGGTCCCCCCAGATAAGCTGAATGGCGATTGTGTGTCTTCATGGACGGTGCCATCGTCAAAGAGCAGACTGTACGCTGCTGAACCACGCAGCCTTCTGACCTAAAAATCCCTGCTGCATTCAGTGTACATGCTGTACACCGGTACTGGAGGAGACTGTATTTTTCCACTGGTGTTTTCATTTTAGAAACACATAAGACACAAAGCTAAAATACTTATTCAAGGAAAAACAATCTTTTGCTTTGCTGGGAAAGGAGTTTGGTAGGCACTTCTTAAGACAGAGACTTTGGGAACTAGAAAAGCTCATATCTGTTTTATGTCCATGAGAAGAACCAAGAGATTTAATAACTGTTTGGTTCTCAAAAAAGCAAAACAAAGCCCTGAAACAGAGCAATCTCACACTGAGGGTTTGGTATGGGTTGGAAAATATGGGGGTATTTTGGGGGCTGAAAGTAAGTTGAAGAAGATAAGTCAAAATTCCTGGAGGAATGTGACCGAGACAGTAGGTATTTGCGGTGGTTGGTTGTTTAGGTTGCTGTTGGGTGGGTTTTTCTGGGGACACACACACAGAGTCTTTCATGAGAGGAACTAGCATGTGATATCTGCCATTACTTTAAAGGATGCCCTTCTGCCATACCTGGCCAGCTCCAGTGGCAAATCAGAAGAGGAGCCATGGCCTCACTTCCTTTTCCATTTGAAGCATCTAGGACTGGCAGTGCCTGACTGACTCAATGCTCAAGCTCCTTGCTCAAACTGATCTTTGACTGGTGATGAAACAGAGGTTAAAGTTCTTCTAAAATTGTCCTCCATGTGCCAAGAACCATCATGATCTAATCCTAAACAGGGGAAAATTCATTTCTCCCTTGGGAGCCCATTCAGGTGCTGGTCCCATCTCTGCCTGTGGAAGCTGGGCCTACACGCTGCATTGGCTTATTGCAGGGCCTCTGGGGCAGAAGTGAATTTCATACCTCCTTAGTTTTCAGTCAATCTGCATTTTGCATAAATATACACATGACTTCAAATGGTCTCTGTAAAATAAAATTACTGACATTTATCACTAATTAGCTAATAATATCATTATCTAGACTAGTTAAAAAATAATCATGAGAAGGAAAAAATATCTGGGGAAGAATTATTCAATTTAGTAAACTTTTTTTTTGAATTGAGTAATTATTCTTCTAAAGCCAAGATTTGCTGGGAGGAAAAAAAACCCTTCAAGCATTTTTTCCATTACTTCAGCTCTGCATAAGATTGGGATAAAATATTAACTATACCATGACAGAAGAAATGTTTTACAGTGAAAATGAACAAAGTGGTTTTGTTTTGTTTTGTTTTTTTAAAGTTTTTTCTAAGAAAACAAAATTATGCAGGCCTATTTAACCCCTAGAGCAAGGTAGGAACCATGAGGAGTTCTCACTTCTCTGTAAAAAACAGAGTCCTATACTAGAGGAAGTGAGAGAAAATGTAGCAAGGGAAACGAGGTCAGTCAATGCCTTGACTTTCCAGACACATGGTTCCCAAGGGCAAACCCAGATGGTCATTGGGGTGTCAAAAATGGAAGAACCAGATAAACATAAAATGGTGAGCATCAACACAGAGCATCTGGTAGACACCAAGAAGGGGCACAGAACAAGGAAACCCAGAGAAGTAATTTTCCATCCAACCTGAAGAGGTGGC
Source organism: Aptenodytes patagonicus (assembly GCF_965638725.1). Lineage (NCBI taxonomy): Eukaryota > Metazoa > Chordata > Aves > Sphenisciformes > Spheniscidae > Aptenodytes > Aptenodytes patagonicus. The sequence goes on along the minus strand of NC_134982.1, from coordinate 7,841,571 downwards.
AATTGGGTTTTTTGGTAAGTTTCCAGTTTCTTGCAGTCCAAACTCATCTGTGAAAATTGGTGAGCTCTCACAGTCCATTGGGGCCAGATATGAGGGTTTGAGACCTTGTTTCTTTTCTCCCATGGGCAGACGTGCCTTCTGTTTTGATGTGAATTATTAGAAAAAGGACAGTTCACTTGAGTAATGTCTTTTTGCATGATCTCTTACAAACAGAAAATCCATGGTTTTCCAGGCAAAAATAACATGTGTATGTGCATATGTAGCACGTATATTACACTCTGGGAAGTGTCTGCACAGTTGATCCATACAGTGTTCCCCAGGCATTTCAGATTTGCTGGGTCAAAATGCAGCCATTCATACGTATAGTATTTCTGGAGTTTCTCGAGAGTATGTGCTAGGCAGCTACAGCGTACATGTTTTGTGACATTTTGGAGTTTGGCATACAAACTGAAGGTACTACATGTGTTTAAAAGCATCTGATCTGCTGGGACTGTGAGACAAGTGGAAGTTTTAGATAAATATAGAGTATAGCTATATAGAATATAGCTTCAGATGAAAAAGCAAACAAGTACCTATTCCAGCTGTCACTCTGACGGGGTGGCTTTCTCTGCAAACCTAAGGTTTTCCTCTCTGCAGAGATGCCAGGACATTAGAAGTGAGGGGGAAATGAAAAAGAGGCAATTTATTGCTAAATAGAACAAGTTCTCTGTAGTGAAACACGGTACTGCTGGTTCAGGTGCCCAGTGAAATCTGAATCCAGGCATTTTTCTCATGAGGGATGAGGAGGAAAAGGGAGGCTTTACAATTTACAGCCTCCGAAGGAGAGATGTAAAAGTGACAGGACAGAAATACCAAGAAGGACCAAGTGATCTTCAGCACTAGCTCCTGACCCCCAAGCAGTAAGAAATGTAGAAATGCTTTTTACCATTATCTGAAACGTTGTCTGTATGTCTCTGATTCCCCTTAATGTGAGTCATTCAGCTTTCTGATCACCACATCAGACATTTAGAAGGAAGAAATTTTCCATTTTAAGGTAGATTTGACTCTGCCATGTTATGCAGCTCTTACTCATACAAGGGGAAGCTGAGTATGAATGAAGCAAAGACAAACTATAGCCATAAAATTTCCAGAATCCTTGCTTGCTGCTTTAACATGCCAATATTCTGCATGGTATATGGCTTTGGCATCTGTTGTGGTTTAACCCGGCAGGCAGATAAACACAGTCATTTGCTCATTCCTCCTCAGGGAGATGGGGGAGAAAACAGAAAAAAAAAAAAGATAAAACTCATGGGTTGAGATAAAGACAATTTAACAGGACAAAAAAGAAAGGAAAAATAATAATAACAATAAAATAACAATAACAACAACAACAACAACAACAACAATAATAATAATAATAATAAAAGAATATACAAAACAAGTGATGCACAGTGCAGTTGCTCATCACCCGCTGACCAATGCCCAGCCAGTTTCTGAGCAGCAGGCCCCTGGCCAGCTTTTCCTCTAGTTTATATACTGAGCATGACGTCATATGGTATGGAATATCCCTTTGATCAGTTTGGGTCAGCTGTCCCAGCCGTGTCCCCTCCCAACTGCTTGTGCATCCCCAGCCTGCTCGCTGGTGGAGTGGTGTGAGAAGCAGGAAAAGGCCTTGACTTAGTGTAAGCACTGCTCAGCAGTAACGAAAACATTAGTGTGTTATCAACATTATTCTCACACTAAATCCAAAGCACAGCACTATACCAGCTACTGGAAAGAAAATTAACCCTATCCCAGCTGAAACCAGGATGATATCCACCCCTTATTCTATACCATCTACATCATGCCCAGGTCTCACACTTTCCAATACATCCCAATTAATCACCCCCACCTTTCCTGTATTTTGATATATATACACACAGATATCATTCCCTTAGTCTATGGGCCATCCCTATAAAATGTTTGTTGAGTTCATTTAGTCCATGACTTTAGGCTCCATCTGTTACAACAGTCCTTCAGGGCAGGAGAGATGGTGTGTGGTGTTGGACTGTTGCACGCTGAAACCAGTTCTGGTTCTATCATCGCTGCACTTTGCTCAATTTCATCAAAATTCATTCTTCATTAATCTGGGTGATTCTTACTGTAATACCATTGATATGGCATATAGCGACCATAGTAGTGATGACATACAGTATTATATAGCAATTAACATCATACAATTCAAATCATTGGCTATTCTCACCCAAAATCAAATCCCCTTGAGGTACACATCAGACTTCCCCATCCTCCCACATTATCCACCAAGTGCAGGCAGGTCCTTGAGCAAAAGCAATCCCACAAATGGGTTTGCCTTTGCCCGAGGCAGGAATAACCCAGACTGTCTTCCCCAGTGTATTTTTTATGTGCACTACAGGGACTTTATCCCCTTCTACAGTATGTAAAAGTTTTGACTGGGCAGGGCCAGCTCAATTGGCAGGTCCCCTAGAGTTGACTAACCAGATGGGTTTAGCTAAATGTGTATCCCAATGTTTGAATGTTCCACCACCCACTGCTCTCAGCGTAGTCTTTAACAGTCCATTGTATCATTTGATTTTCCCGGAGGCTGGTGCATGATAGGGGATGTGATACACCCACTCAATGCCGTGCTCTTTGGCCCAGGTGTCTATGAGGTTGTTTCGGAAATGAGTCCCGCTGTCTGACTCAATTCTTTCTGGGGTGCCATGTCGCCATAGGACTTGCTTTTCAAGGCCCAGGATAGTGTTCCGGGCAGTGGCATGGGGCACGGGATATGTTTCCAGCCATCCGGTGGTTGCCTCCACCATTGTAAGCACGTGGTGCTTGCCTTGGCGGGTTTGTGGGAGTGTGATATAATCGATCTGCCAGGCCCCCCCATATTTATATTTCAGCCATCGTCCTCCATACCAGAGGGGTGTTAACTGCTTGGCCTGTTTAATTGCAGCGCATGTTTCACATTCACAGATAACCTGCGCAATAGTGTCCATGGTCAAGTCCACCCCTCGATCACGAGCCCATCTATATGTCGCATCTCTTCCTTGATGGCCTGAGGTCTCATGGGCCCACCGAGCTATAACTAACACACCCTTATGTTGCCAGTCCAGATCCACCTGAGCCACTTCAGTCTTAGCAGCCTGATCCACCTGCTGGTTGTTTTGATGTTCTTCAGTGGCCCAACTCTTGGGTACATGAGCACCTATGTGACAGACTTTTACAACCAGGTTCTCCACCCGGGCAGCAATATCTTGCCACAATGCGGCAGCCCAGATGGGTTTGCCTCTGCGCTGCCAGTTGCTCCGCTTCCATTGCTGCAACCACCCCCACAGGGCATTTGCCACCATCCAGGAGTCAGTATAGAGATAGAGCACTGGCCACTTTTCTCGGTCAGCAATATCTAAAGCCAGCTGGATGGCCTTTACTTCTGCAAATTGGCTCGATTCACCTTCTCCTTCAGCAGTTTCTGCAACTTGTCGTATAGGACTCCATACAGCAGCCTTCTGCCTCTGATGCTTTCCCACAATACGACAGGACCCATCAGTGAACAGGGCATATTGCTTCTCATTTTCTGGTAGTTTATTATACATTGGGGCCTCTTCAGCACGCATTACCTCCTCCTCTGGTGACATTCCAAAATCTTTGCCTTCTAGCCAGTCTATGATCACTTCCAAGATACCTGCTGACTGGGGTTTCCTATTCAAGCCCATTGTGTGATTAGTGCAACCCCCTTACTCCACGTAGCATCAGTTGCATGATGTGTACAGGGGACCCTCCCTTTGAACATCCAGCCCGGCACCGGCAGTCGGGGTGCCAGGAAGAGCTGTGCTTCAGTGCCGATCACTTCCGAAGCAGCTCGAACCCCTTCATATGCTGCCAATATCTCTTTTTCAGTTGGAGTATAGTGGGCGTCAGATCCTCTGTATCCCTGACTCCAAAACCCTAGGGGTTGACCTCGAGTCTCCCCTAGTGCTTTCTGCCAGAGGCTCCAGGGAGGGCCATTCTCCCCGGCTGTGGTGTAGAGCACATTTTTTACATCTGGACTGGCCCAAGAGCTACTGCATGAACTATCTTCTCTTTAATTTGTTCAAAGGCTTGTCATTGCTCAGGGCTCTGTTTGAAATTGTTCTTCTTCCAGGTCACTTGATAGACGGCTTACAATCAGACTGTAATTTGGAAGATGCATTCTCCAAAAACCCACGACACCTAAGAAAGCTTGTGTTTCCTTTTTGCTAGTTGGTGGAGGCATAGCTGTTATTTTATTGATCACATCCATTGGGATCTGACGGTGTCCATCTTGGCATTTTATTCCTAAAAACTGGATCTCCTGTGCAGGTCCCTTGACTTTACTTTGTTTTATGGCAATATCAGCTTTCAGAAGGATTTGGACTATTTTCTTCCTTTTCTCAAAAAATTCTCCTGCTGAGTTGCCCCACACAATGATGTCATCAATGCATTGCAGGTGTTCGGGAGCTTCACCCTGTTCCAGTGCAGTCTGGATCAGTCCATGGCAAATGGTGGGGCTGTGCTTCCACCCCTGGGGCAGTCGGTTCCAGGTGTACTGGACGCCCCTCCAAGTGAAAGCAAACTGCGGCCCGCACTCTGCTGCCAAAGGGATTGAGAAAAACGCATTAGCGATATCAATCGTGGCATACCACTTGGCTGCCTTTGACTCCAGTTCGTATTGAAGTTCTAGCATGTCCGGCACGGCAGCACTCAGTGGTGGCGTGACTTCGTTCAAGCCATGATAGTCTACTGTTAGTCTCCACTCTCCATTAGACTTTCACACTGGCCATATGGGACTGTTAAAGGGTGAGCGAGTCTTGCTGATTACTCCTTGGCTCTCCAGTTGATGAATCAGCTCATGGGTGGGAATCAGGGAGTCTCGGTTGGTGTGATATTGCCACCGGTGCACCGTGGTGGTAGCGATTGGCACCTGTTGGTCTTCGACCTTCAGCAATCCCACAACAGAGGGGTCCTCTGAGAGACCAGGCAAAGTAGACAGCTGTTTAATTTCTTCCGTCTCCAAGGCAGCTATACCAAAAGCCCACCGGTACCCTTTTGGGTCCTTGAAACACCCTCTCCTGAGGTAGTCTATGCCAAGGATGCACGGAGCCTCTGGGCCAATCACAATGGGGTGCTTCTGCCACTCATTCACAGTTAGGCTCACTTCAGCCTCCAATACAGTTGGCTGTTGGGATCCCCCTGTTACTCCAGAAATACAGATGGGTTCTGCCCCTTTATAGCTTGATGGCATTAGGGTACACTGTGCACCGGTGTCCGCTAGAGCCTTATACTGCTGTGGGGCTGATGTGCCAGGCCACCGAATCCACACAGTCCAGTAAACCTGGTTGTCCCTTTCCTCCCCCTGGCTGGAGTCAGAGCTCCTCTAGTCCTGGTCATAGTATCCGTTACTCACTTCTTGTAAATATGAATCAGAAGTCTCTTCACTAAGATCAGAAGTAAAATCAACCCTTCTGCTTTGTCTGGGGAACTGCCTGCTGGAAACTGGAGCAGCAATTTTCCTGGAAGAACCCCCTTCTGTGATTGTTTTTCCTTGCAACTCACGTACCCGTGCCTCTAGGGTTGAGGTAGATTTTTCCATCCCACTTCCTCCTGTCCTCTCCGTGGTCACGTAGGTAAAACCACAGGGTGGCCTGTGGTGTGTAGCCACTATATCCTCTCTCTTGAGCAGAGGCAGGCTTGCTCCTAATGGCTGAGATATTGTTCCGTACAGGTGGGGAGTATGACATAGCCTCTTTGAGTTGCTGGAACTCCCAGGACAGTTTCTTGGCTAGCATGTCCAGCAGTTTCTCCACAGCTGAGATGCAGGCCTGTAGGGAGGAAGAGAGACTTTCTTTGTATTGCCTGAGTTGGCCAGCCAATTCACCCACCGTTTGTTCCTCTCCATCTTTCCAAGTCATTACTGCCAATGAGTTGGCATATGACGATGGTATGCTTCCGCCACATGGGTCGCGTGCACTTGACTTCACCTGGATCTTTGGATAGTTGTTCATTGTTCAGGTCATCATAAATCACCTGCAGCACAGCTAATTCCCTCAGGTACTGGATACCCCTCTCCATGGTGATCCACTTGCCTGGGTGACATATAACATCTTCCTTGAAGGGATACCTTTCCTTCACGCCTGACAGGAGTCGCCTCCAGAAGCTGAGGGCTTGTGCCCCTTTTCCAATTGCTTTGTCAATGTCCTCTTCTTTGGAAAGGGATCCCAGCTGCTTGGCTTCCCTACCCTCCAATTCCAGGCTACTGGCCCCGTTATCCCAGCATTGAAGCAGCCAGGTGACAACATGCTCACCTGGATGAACGCTGAGATCTTTTCACATGTCTTGTAGCTCACTCAGAGGCAGGGATCAGGGGGTTAGGGGAGATGGGAGAATAACAGAATGTGGACACAACACTGAATACAAAGGTGGCACAATCTCATTTTCTTCCCTGGCATGAGTTTTTTTTTTAATTATCTTTCTGGTCATGGCTGTTGTTCAGCCCTCTCTCCCCCCACCCTCCCTTCCCCCTTCCCACCCTCCTTCTGCTTCCCAGAGATGAACAACTTTGCTATCCTTATTGAGTAAATAAATAAATAAATTTCTGCGAGACAGCTTGGAAGAATGTTTGATAATCTGAACCATTACGGAGGTGAAATTTCATTACACAGATGGTGACATCCCAATGTCTATCATCAAAACACAGCAGGTAGAAACGATCAGCTAGGCCCATTCCCCACTATAAAATTACACTTACATTAATGTCACTCTAGATTTCATTATGCGGAAAATGATATTGCACAGGTCTCTGGCATGAGGGAGCCTGGGCGAGGAGAAAAAAAAAGGAGAGATGAGAATCTAGGTGAGGGAATGGGGGGAGGATGGGTGGGCACAGCGGAGAAGCAGAACATGGGCTAGGAACGATCAATTCTGCCAACGAAATAAGTACACAACCACATAAAAACCTTACAGTGTTTGTTGCAGTTTCATGTCGCTTCCTGATCGTCTCCAACCCCAGCTCCCAATTCAGGTTCTGATGGAGTGCTTAGGAGCCCTCCTGCAGGAATGAGGGAGCTTCACAATTAATTTTTATTAATAAAGCCTGACAATCTTAGTTTAGTGAAGAAGGTACTATACCATTTCAGGAAGTCTCTTCTGTATGCTGAATGTACAGGTCGAGGTAAGCCCTCATATCCACATGAACACATATATGTGATTTCACGTGTGGTGAGCAACCTTCCCATGTGAGTGAGGATTTTGAGCAATAACTAATAACAATTGCTAAAAGCAACATAGAAGGTCTGAATGAGTCCTGTGGTGCCATTGTTACCATGGCCAAATCTGAGTTTCCTTCTATGTAGCTGAACATGCTGTCCACTAGAGAGATGCCTTTGTAATAACAGTAATAATTAGGTATCAAAC